>NC_040022.1:13803676-14103676 GCF_000972845.2 Larimichthys crocea
TGCCCCTCAGAGTTTCCTCTGTAGACACACCACACACAACACACCACACACACACACACACACACACACACCACACACACCACCCAGACCACCATCTCAGGAGCACATTCATCCCGACAGGTTGAACCGTTCGGCCCATGTGTTAGGTCCAGATGGGGCTGCTCCATTACTCTAGCTAGCTGGGGTGGACATCACATGGACACCACCCCACACACACCACACACACAACACACACACACACACACACCACACACACACCACACACACACACACACAAATGAATAGGCACATGCGTACACGTGTAAACTATCTCTCAGGATGAACTCTGCTTATTCAGGAAAGCCGTAGTTTAATTAATGTGAATACCTGCCAAAAGCCATTCAGGTGGTTTGGGGTTTGAAACTCATGAGGGGCCACAAACTTCTTAAATAAAAGCATGCACTCATTAAATTGTAATAATGTAATTCAGATTTTTCTTGGAGGGCAAAGCTGTAAAAGTAACTACAAAACACAAAAAAACCAACCAGCCGCACACTTAAGCTAATTTCGACGTGAACTGTAAAACTGCTTCACTCTTTGAGATATTTAGCTTCAGTCACTGACCAGTGAATTGTAAATTGCCTGATAGCAGCGGTTTCTTGACAGTGTTTGTCAATATTATGAACTTTTTATTGTAACAGTTTCACCATATTAGAAAAGTTTTGACCCTCCGGACAAGCGTGTTTTGTTATTGCCGTGGTTTTGTTCCAAAAAAAAGGATTTCTTGTCGTCTGGAAAAGAATGTGCTATTTTTACTGTTCAAATTATAAAACCCTTTGTAATGTCCTTCTGAAGGTGCTACACTGAACACAATCAAGGTTTATTGTATCATCTTTCAAATTATTTTGTTATATTTATGAGGATTTAAGGATTAGACTATATAAAAAATAGGCAGTAGCAGCTCTTAATTCTATTAATTAGTAGTTTCTTTAAGATTTTGGTTATTCTGGGTGTATATGATCATTTTTATACATCCCATATTGGATAAAGGAATTAAACTGAATCTATTACGCCCAGTACACACACACACACACACACACACACAGACACCATCTCAGGAGCACATTCATCCCCTGACAGGTTGAACAGTCTGGCCCATGTGTTAGGTCCAGATGGGGCTGCTCCATTACTCTAGCTAGCTGGGGTGGACATCACATGGACACACACACACACACACACACACACACACACAAATGAATAGGCACATGCGTACACGTGTCACACACACACACACACACACACACAGACACCATCTCAGGAGCACATTCATCCCCTGACAGGTTGAACAGTCTGGCCCATGTGTTAGGTCCAGATGGGGCTGCTCCATTACTCTAGCTAGCTGGGGTGGACATCACATGGACACACACACACACACACACACACACACACACAAATGAATAGGCACATGCGTACACGTGTAAACTATCTCTCAGGATGGACTCTGCTTATTCAAGGAAAGCAGTAGTTTAATTAATGTGAATACCTGCAAAAGCACATTCAGGTGGTTTGGGGTTTGAAACTCATGAGGGGCCACAGCTTCTAAATAAAAGCATGCACTCATTAAATTGTAATAATGTAATCCAAGATTTTCTTTGGAGGGCAAAGCTGTAAAAGTAACTACAAAAACAAACCAACCCAGCCGCACACTTAAGCCTAATTTCGACCGTGAACTGTAAACTGCTTCACTCTTTGAGATTTAGAACTTCAGATCACTGAGCCAGTGAATTGTAAATTGCCTGATAGCAGCGGTTTCTTGACAGTTTGTCAATATATGAACTTTTTATTGTAAACAGTTCACCATATTAGAAAAGTTTTGACCCTCAGGACAAGCGTGTTTTGTTATTGCCGTGGTTTGTTTCATAAAGAAAAGGATTTTCTGTCTGGAAAAGAAATGTGCTATTTTTACTGTCAAATTATAAAACCCTTTGTAATGTCCTTCTGAAAGGTGCTACACTGAACAAATCAAGGTTACTGTGTTCATCTTTCAAATTATTTGTGGTTATATTTATGAGGATTTAAGGATTTAGACTATATAAAAAATAGGCAGTAGCAGTCTTAATCTATTCAATTAGTAGTTTCTTAAAGATTCTTAGGTACATTTGGGTGTATATGATCAGTTCTATTACATTCCCATATTGAGTAAAGGAATGAAAATGAATAATATAAGCTACAGTATATTAAAAAAATGTATTAGTTCATTCAAGACGCTTCTGCATAGCAGAGGAATGTATGCATTGAAGAATGGAGGAGTGAAGTGAGGAAATGTGTGATAATTTGCTCTGTGAGGAAATGCACTTTGTAAAGTTCATCAGCGGATGACACCCTGCTTAACTGCCTAGCTCAATAACTCAACTTCATGACCATTATGCCGTTTATCAAATCTCTGTGTTGAAATACACTCTGTAGCACTCAGAGAGCCAAATATTTATCAATGGCCAGTGTTGCACAGCTGATTATAAATTCCTGTAATGCATCAGATTGTGCGTGAATGTATTTTCTCGAGGCTGAATTATGGCCCCGCTATGAAGCCATGCCATATTTCAGTTTTTTGTGGAGCTGAAATAAATCTTTTGTGTTTGCTAAATAAACCTGTATCTCTCCCTCTGTACATTGCCCTCTTGACTAATGGGTGCCATCGCTTAAAAGCAGCTATAAAACTAGTAAGCATAAAAAAAAAGTGGAAGTAATAAGTTAGTTTGTAATTTTAATTTTTATCACATTGTTATTTCACTCCATTTGTTTGTTTTCTAAGGCTGATCATGATTCTGGAGGTCACAGTATAACATCCCATTAATTTTTATAATTGCAGAAGTAAATCAGATGATGAACAGATCTAGATGTACATTTTAATGTTTAACCATATTAGCTAATGAATTTTCTAATGGTAGATTGAAGATAAACAAACTTTAAGGTTTGTGTTGCATACTTCACGGGTTTAATTTTCTGTTTATTTTCTTCACAGTCCTGAATGTTTAGGCCTACAGTATGCAGAGATAAATATAGTATAAATCTATATGTCTGTGGCTCACATAAATAAGTCTAATTGGGAGTCTTTTATAATGAGCTAGATTTCCTCAAGGCGACTGTACTTTCGCATAATATTTTGAGATAGTAGGCACACTGAAAACATTTAATTACAGAACAGGAGATATTTTATATATTTAAATATTTTAAGAGCAATTATTGAGTAAACACTGATAAAAATGGATGCGGTACCCTTGAAGAATTAACGAGAAAAAGGTATTTGAATGATGCCAGGTTGCTGTAATATGTATAAAAAGTCAGTACAATGAACGAAGGAAGGAACATCTTCCAAACAGTATACCCAGGACCTGAATTCGGCTAGGTCCAAATTGTATTCCGTCTAATCAGGTCTGGACTTGCTGTATTGCAGACAGTCAGGTTTGTCTAAGTGGATCTGAGTGAATTTACCATTTCAGTTCAGACCACGTGGTGCCTGATAATCTGACCTGATAACCTGATGGTCTGTTTTTTAATGCAAGACAGAGATTTGTGAGCCATCAAGTGCAGCCAAAAATGACATATTTTGCAACTCTTTTTGACCCTGTCTGCTTATTAATTGGCGTTGCATCATGCTGCTGTCAGTGCTGGTGTTCCCCCTATTTGAGTCTGTGCTGATGGATCGCATTTTGAATTGGATCCAATTATCCTTGGGTATATATTCCGAGTGGGTCATGCTGCCCTCAGGTGCATTTTGGATGGAGTCTCTTTTTTTGGATAATTTATCGTCAAGTTTGGCGAGTTTCCCATATGTCCATCTCTGATCAGGTCCCACGAAGACTTACTCCTTACTCCTATGTTTGGCAGATTCATATCAATCGTGGGTCACTCAAAACCCCCATGAGAGTGCACAACTAAGATTATTATCATTTTCATTTGATCTGATGATTATTTTGTTGATAAATTTATTAAATGTACGATTAGTTAAGGAAAATGAATGAAGTTCCCGAAGCACAAAGAGATGTCAACAAATGTCTTTCTTTGTTTTAGTGACAGTCAAGCACAAAGATGTGCAGTTTTCCATGACGTAAGATATAACAGCACCTTCTGTCTTTTGAGAAGCTTGAAATTTAACATTGTTTAATTGGTTAGGTAACTTGTCAAGCAAATGAGATAGTCCTGAAAAATGGCATTATGTTACACATTGGGTAACAGGCAGATTGTTATCACTGCATCTCAGTGTCAGTAGAGTTGTTAGTGGACCTTTTGAGGGGAGATCATTTCGTCACACTGCAGTAAGGTG
Source organism: Larimichthys crocea (assembly GCF_000972845.2). NCBI lineage: Eukaryota > Metazoa > Chordata > Actinopteri > Sciaenidae > Larimichthys > Larimichthys crocea. The sequence continues at coordinate 13,807,980 of NC_040022.1, forward strand.
TCGAAGTGTAATCATCCAAGCTGAGCCGAGCTGGTAATGTCAAGAAGAAAGAAGAGTTTCAGGTCTACAGCTGAAGTTGCCAAGTTCGAACTCCCAGGTGAGTTTGTACTTGAAGTCGTCTATGTTGAGAAAGGCCACAAGGATTTATTACTCTATCCGTGATGACAAAGCTCTCTTTACCAAAGAAGTTATTTTAAGACAAACCATGACATTTCCTGAAATCTAAGTAGTTGCCTATACTTAACCAAAATGTCACATAAAACTTGCCACGATGTCGCCCTGCCAATACGCACAACAGAAAACACAACTCTGTACAACTCTAGAGTTCATGGACCAACACCATATTTAGTTGTTTAATTTAGAGGACTTATTGAAGTCTGTGTGTGATTTGATATTGCACTTAATGCTTAATTCCAGAGTAATTATGGATTCATTAAAGTATTAGAAATGTGTGAGAACGATGTACATTTAAAGGTCCAGTGTGTAGGATTTATTGCCATCAAGTGGTGTAGTTGCGGATTGCAACTTCCTAGCATGATGGAGAAACTATGGTGGCTGCAGAACATGTTGGGCATAGCTTCAGGCCATATTTAAAGGCAGTGTTTAGTTTGTCCATTCATTCCATTGTTTATTCTCAGGTAGTAAAAACAGTTCTAATTTTCAGTTCATTACACATAAATGAACACATAATCATGCATATTATATTTCTGCCATATTCTGTAAATATAGCCTCCTAAATCTTGCACAATGGACATTTAAATCTGTGCCTGAGCACTTGAAACAGGTATGTTGACAATTCATTTTAAAAGCTTAAATGTTTCAGCTCATCCTCAGCTACATCCTGGAGACTGATACTACGGTGTTTAGCACTAAGCTTGAGAAACTCAGTTACTCATTTGTGGGAACAAACACAATCTAGATTCCCTTGTCTCTCAGCATCCCTGGTTTAAAGTGATAAAACCTTGATCCCTGTGATATTTCATCTCTTTATCAACATCATTTTGGAAGCACTGTGGACTACGTCGATGTTTACTCAGGATTTCCCTGTGTAGTCTGTTCTTAAGGGGCTTAAATCCCTCTCCTCCACTTCACCCTCCTCCTTCCTGACTCCTATACATTTTTCTCCATCCCTAGCCTCTCTCTGATTAATTACAAGGTCAGTATAAACAAAAGGGAGCAGTTGTTCACATGCTCTGGTATATCATTGGCCAAGGCTATAGTCATACTCCGGCCTTTCATTTATCACTTCACGACCCTAGTCCGACTGAAGCCATTGCTTGCCATGGTGAGGGCGATTCCAATTAATATAATGGACTTGTGGGTTGATGTTTTTCTTAGCACTCTCAATAACGTAGTCATTTATATGCTGATTTGCCATTTTTTAGTGTTGCAGGCAGTTGGACACGACCCATAAATCTAAAGGAGGCCTCGGCAGAGCATTACTCATCAAGGACATGTTTTGTCCCAAATCAAAACAACTCCTAGGGTTTTGACATTGAAGATTCAGACGTTCTGAACTGTGGTGGCCTTGTAGATAATGACAGGGTGCAGCATCAAGTCCGCAAAGATTGCTTGTCTCAGCAGTATCGCTAGATAAATCCCTAAATTATCATGAATCATCAGTAGTCTTCAGCAGCAGTAGATAATAAGGGGACAGCATGAGTGATTGATACCTTGTGTTCATAAACTATCAAAAGTAATCTAGCCAATGCCAAAATTGCTGCCATTATTGATCCTGACTTAGACTTAATAAGGAAGAAATAAGTGTGAGGCAAACATCTGTGGTGTTTAACTTCACTGAACATTGTTAGGGAGCTTTTATACTACAAGGATTGATGTTTTCTTCTTTGCTGTAAGCTTGTCTTTTGCTGTCATTTGATGACTTTAATGCATCTACACGCCTCTCTGTCCTTTATGAGATGTCGATGCACTGAAATACAACATATGTACCATATTCTTGTTTATGAGGTTGCTGACCCCCTGGGAATGCTTAGTTTAAACACCATGTTCTTTATCCTCCATTTGACCTCCCTGTCAAAATATTATAACATTTTTTTTTCTTTTCTTCAAATGCCATACCCATGTTTTTAGAAATAAAAGCATCTTTTATTGTAGACAAACTCTTACACTGAGATGTAACTCAATGTGCACAATAATTCAGCACATGGAAAACATACCTTAAAATGTGATTAAAAAAAAAAAACTTTTTTATATGAAATCTTTGGGGAAATTAAAAAAAACAAACAACAATAATCAGTTGAAATACTTGAGGTTAATCCCAGTCTAATAACTACACAGCAAGTACACACTCATTAAGGTATATACTTCCTTTGTGGATAATCTCACCTAAAACATATGAACCTTTTAAAACCTCTGGAGCTATTTAAAATGTCTCTTTGTGCCTACATGCCTCTCTACAACTGTTAACATCCACTTATCCTCAGGCAACCCTCTTCTTATTGCTTTTGTGTGCCCCTTGTTTTTATGTGGATTACAACATTTCAGTATAGTAGTATATGCACACGGAGAATAACAAAAATACACTGTGGATCTCTCAGAGGATTTATAAATGAGGTCTGCTCCTCCAGGACCATTGTTAATCTAGACCAAGGTCAACTCCAGTGGCCCGAGAGATAGTCTGTGTTTTTAGTGTGTCTTTGTGTGTTTGTACATGTGTGCAAGCGTATGACAACATTTCTACATGCACTGTGAAGCTGCAGTATGAAAGTGTAAAGAGAAGATGTAGACTCACACACTCACAGTTACAGACAGACAGAGGGACATGGGGCCCTTGCAAGGTCAGTGTCACCGAGCCATGACAAAGATCCAATGTTGTAAATAATAAGAGCTCTGACCTTTCAGAGGAGCAAGAAGAGTCGTTTATCAGCTCCCTCGACCCCATGTCGACTTCTTTATCTGGTGTTTGTCATGGCAAGTCATCAATGAATCGACATGGATGGTTATATCTATTTCTATAATGACATTTCATTCGATTGTGATACAGATTATTGAAAAAGCAATGCCGTTTAATAACCACTTCAGTTTTCATCGTATCAAACCATATTTTGACCTTGACAGCCTTTTATCCAAGAGCGTAGCACAGTCATTTGTCTAGTGCTATATATCACTAGTTTACACCTGAAATAAATAATCCTTTCATTGTTTAAAGCAATGAGAGGAAGTATCTTTCAATTTAGACAAAAGCTGAATATAGAGCTGAATGTAAATATCCATCTAATCTAATCTATATATTTACCTGAATTTCCTTCTTTTAACATAACCTCATCATCCCTGCTGACCATGGAATTCTTAAATTTATATGTTTGTGCGGCATCTTTTTAATAATTCTCTTTAAAGCAACATTATGCTTTAAAGAACCAACTTTTCTAACTTGAAATAAGTTTTCATTGTGAATGCACACTGACTTGTAATAGGGTGAACAGTCTTCTCATTCTGTGCCATGTATGGCTGTTCTTGCTCTATGTAACTTTTGTCTCCGGGTCAGGACAAGGGCTTATTGCTTTACTGCACACCACCGACTATGTCAATGATTTTGGTGAAACTGGATCATAAAAAAAAAAGAAAAAGAAAAAGTTTAGTTTTCCCTCTGATGGTCCCCTGACTGCTCCACATCAACTCTCCGAGTTTCCTGATGCTGATGGGTGAGCGTGCAATTTAACCATGTTCATCAGCTTCTGTGGACATAGTGGCAGAGAGGCATAGAGGACATTGGAGGAAGCTAAGATGAGAAAAGGACGGAGTGACTAAGCATAACAAGTGTAGACGAGTAAATTTTTAGACTGACTTTTAGTCAAAACCTTGGTGAAATATGAGGTTGAAAAACAGACGCAGAGCTGGGCTTCCTGCTGTTGGGCAAATTTTAGCTGGCTGCTGTGTCTTGTGTTGTTGCGCTTGTTAAATGTTTGGCTGTTGTTGGTTCGCTAGTTTTCCATCTTAAATAATATATTTACAACAAATGCATGTTTACAGCTGTCAACTCTGAAACTGGAGATGCTAAATTGCAATAACTACCAAATTGTACATAATGTTGCTTTAAAATTGAATGCTTGTTCATCTGTAGGCACTGACTAAGATGGCCTGTTTTTGTTGTTTGCATTTCTTTCCCTGGTTATTGGATTTTGTGGAGGAGGAATCTTTCTGTTGCTCACCTTATGTGGCTTTTCTCTGGCTGGGTACCTGTCATCGTCAAAAGATTGGTCTTCTCTTATAAGGCCCTCAACCCCCAGGCGCTGCGCTAATAGTGAGTCATAACAAATGTAAACAAAAAGATAAAAGAAATGGGTAAAAAAAAAAAACATCTGAAAGAAGTCTTGACATAAAGTGAAGGTTTGATTAAAGACTACTGGGAGCACAAAACTAACCGGCACAATTTAACACTAGCTCTTAGAGCCATTAAAAAAAAAAAAAATTAAAGCCCTTGCTGCATTGAGCTGCACTCTTCAGGCCTGAATGGATGAAACCAAGCCCTCCATGCTTTGTTGTTGTATTGCTTCAGTGGCATCTTTATTTAATGGTGAATGAAAGAGAAAGAGAGAGGGGAAAGATGGATGGAAAGACAGCGATGTTGATATGACACAGCAGGGACCTGCACTCAATTTCACGACACCAGAAATATTATGATGCGTGTCCAAGGCGGCAGAGCACCCCAGTGAGCCCCAGGCCTCCCATTATATTGAAGGGTAAAAAATATCACTCCTGTATCGCTTGTCAATAAAGACAATGGCCGCTAGGAGACTGGACATGAGAATAACTTAATAAAAATACACTTCAAATCAAGTTTACAGCCTTATAATACATCACAGTAACTAAAACACAACATGATAACTGGCCGCCTTTGTAAGTTTGAATATTTGTTATTCTGAAAGAGAACTTTGATGCGTTGCTCTTAGATAAGCACCCTATATATATATATATATATCTAGATGTTCGATTTAGTCATTATTTATTCACATGAACAGCCTGAAGTTACAGTTTTCATATCTTGTTATTACTGGTTTTGTATGTTTAAGGCCATTGACTGAGAATCATCTGCTTAACAGCTAATGCTTAATGCAAAAACAAGCCAAATTTACAGGATCCTTTGAATGAATTATCTGGAGTTTAAAACTTAAAAAGTTCATCGGTTCAGAATCAGAAGTACTTTATTAATCAACGCAGGGAAATTGTTTACTTTTGTTCCTCATATTGTGACATATAAGGAACAAAAAATCAATTTGAGACCCAGGTACAAAACAAAGTTGAGAAAATAGAGAACATAGAAACTTTTGAAAATTAACACATATCAGGTTTCAGGTCAATGCACTGCTTTCTAAAAGTTGTCTTTTTCATTAGATGTCCTTGAAGGCATCAACAAGGAGAATCTTTAACACTATCCTTGTTTGCAGTCGTTACCAATTACTCGACGATGAACAAAACTGTGGCTGCCTTGAAGATAGGAAATCAATCAAAAAACTTCAGCTTTGAAAAATTGTTAACAACATTGTAAAGTATACTCAATTTGCAGTTAATGGTCTAAAACATTACTGCAGTTTACTTCCTTTTCAGGGATAGATTGATGAACGTGCTTGCTCATTGTGTATTGGATTTTAGAAGAGTGATTTCAACATGCTGTATTCTCATTGTCCATGTTGTTGGTCAAATAATATGTTGTATAATTGCAAAATCAGTACATCCACAATCCCATTAAGAGTCTAATTCCCTACATTAGGTCTACATTTAAGATATGACATGCATACATGCAGCACAGTTAACAATCTTTCACAGTGTTATATATTTATATTTATATAATATATTGTATTTGTTTGAATTATTCTCTAAAGCTGGATTAGATTCTGGACAATGTTCCTGTTGATGTGTTTTTATTTAACGCTATGCTTTCTTTTTTTACTGTATTATTCATTTGATTTAACTGGTTGTGCTGAGAGGTGGAGTAAAATTTGATCCGAACCCTTGATATGCTGCTGCTATAATCTGCTTGTCCAAGACCTTTTCCATGTAACCTTGACATTTCCCCACTTATTAAGTGGTGCTGCATGATCAAAGGCTTTGCGTGAGAGCTGTGGCGAGCAGATATAGCTAAATATTAATGAAGACAAAGCTTCGGAGTGGTTGAAGCAAGATGCAAAAATAGCCTTCATCAGCATCTTAACATTAAAATGGTAAGATGGATTTTGTATCACTGCACTTGTTACATTCTGATTGGTAATGTATTGTGTTTGCACAAATACACAGACATGTAGTATATGGGGAAAAAATATTTCAAATGCAGGAGATGCATATTTTTGCATTGGTAAAAAATGTTATTATATTTTTGTGTATGTATGTGCTTTGCACATTGTCTTGTTAAAAATACTTTGTGCACCTCCTACAGAGAAAGTCAAATCAATGACCCTGCTGCTCTTCAGTCTGTCCACTTGAGGCTGGCAGGTCAGGATGTTCAGACTCAGAGTGAGTTAGATGAATCAGGCAGCAGCTACGCCGATCGATTATGATCTGGACCGCCGAGGAGGTAAAGAAAGTAGGGAGCAAAGCATGGGCCTAAGGCAGAAGGCAGGCATCTGTGTTCGTTCAAACCAATTAATTGCGAGGGCTTGTAACAGCGGCGATCTGTGAACATTCCCACCCTCTATTCCTACTTTATTAATTCTGCTTGCCATTTCCTCATCTACATCTTTGCTGGTCTTTTGGCTCTTCTATCTGCCATCTGTCTCTTTCCTCCCCTGCATACAGTACATGTCATTTTACTCTGCATCTTTTTCTATTTTCATGCCTTCTCCTCCACCTCCCTCCCTCCACTTTTCCCTCACCTCTTTTGTCTGTTTCACCCCCCACCCCCCCCCCCCCCCCCCCCCCCCCCCCTTTTCCCCCCCCCCTTTTTTTTTTTTCCCCCCCCCCCCCCCCCCAACTGTGCACTGTGCCCTGTATACTACAACAATTTCTCAGTCGCAATATGCAGAAAAGATACTTCACAGATCATCTTCTTGTGTCCTCCTTTTTTCTTTTGCTTCCTCCTTCCTTACACACCTCCTCCTCCTTTTTTATCTACATCACCACTTCGCTGCTTTCATTGCACTCACATATGCTCGCGCACACACGCCCACGCACAAAATGTTGAATTAATTCCTTCAACGTTCCTGCCCACCGTCGGTGGTCCTTTATCTCTGGGGGTTGTGGAAAGGTGACTGGAAGGCTCCCCATCATTAAAACCTCATCATCTGAGATGACACTGTCTACTGTTATTGACTTTCACTGACTGACTTTCTTTTTTTTTTCTTTTTTCTTCTCGACAAAGGATGTGTCCATAAAATCCAATTGGCAAATAACTATTCAACCGCACTTTCATTAAAGGTGAATTTAACACTTTCATAGACATTATGAATAATACAGGCAGAATACTCTATTATGGACAGAAGAATATCTATTCTTGCACAGAATGTCAGAACTTTCTGACCAATTTCACCGCATATACTTCTAAAATACAATAACCGACCAAGGCTGACAATAATGTGTTATGGGTTTCTTGGACTGCTTTCAATATAGTCAGAGGGAGAGTGAGGGAGGGAGGGAGAGAGAGAGAGAGAGTGGGAAGGGTGAAGGCAAAAGAGAAAAAATGGAAATGTCAAAGTAGATCATTTCAGTGGAAGACACGTTGGACCGTTCGCTCCTGAGCAGAGGCATCCCTAAAGGTCACGTCAATAATTCTCCTGTTTCTCCAGCTGGCCATTAATCATTTGGTCGTACGTCTGTCATCATAGGGGGCTAATGAGATCTACATAGATCATTTCTTCCTCTGGCTGGAGGACAACCCTGCTGTTTTTTTTTTCTTCTTGTTTTTTTTTTCAAAAGCACTCTCATTGATCTTGTTGTTCCCAGAGGATCCATGTGTGGCCAGAGTCTGTGTTGCCCTGCAGTGTTTCCACTCGTCTTTTTTGTGGAGGGTTTGAGCCAGATGTGTGTAAGTAATTTAATGGAGGCTTTTGAAGTAATGTCGTGTTATTATTATTATTATTCTATGCATTGTAGTTATAATGTATGAATTAGGTCCAATTTTGTGACCGGAATGTCCTTGTACCAAAACAAAAAAGCGCAGAGGCTGCACTTTGACAGTAAATTCAAGACAAACTCAGAATATTTGCCCATGCCGGTCATAAAATTGACCTGCTGCCGGCATGTCAACAGAGATTTTCTTAATCGCTGTCAATGGAACAGCTTCAGTTTTTAGTCATCTAATTTTGGCCTTCGGAGGGCACAGGATATGAAGCGTATGGCTCCAAATGAAATATCCAGCCCTTGATTAAAGTGGCATCCTGCCACTTTCACTGACAAAGTGATTGATTGCACGAACTTAGAACAAGCGACGGTTCCTTTCAATTTCTGTCTTCAGTAATTCTGGGATTGTTGAACATAGTTGTGAGAAGCAAAATTCGGTGCGTACATAACTGAAGACGTTTTAGGAAGCTGTTTTAAAACTCCAAATTCAAATTTTAAGCCTGTATGCTCATTAATCATCCTGTCAATCAATAAATCAACAATTCAGATCAATGAAACTCTAGTTTAACAATGTCAGAAGAGCCATTCATCAAGCTTTTGTAAATTTAAAGCAGATCTGGGACCCTTTTTTAAAAAGCTGACTGGATGACAGATTGTCGGTCAGTGATGATTCAAGGGAGCACCGAAAGCTTTAAACATATGCCTGACTAATTGCCCGCTTGTCAGTGAAAATTTGTAACTCAATTAAAAAAAATTATATCTGTCAGTGCCACTTTGATTTCAGTCAGGATTTTACTGTTTTAGTCCTAACTCTTAATTTATTAATCACAGTGACTCAAAGTCTGCATCCATTTGGGATTTTCTGCTTTTTGTGGTTGTAAATCTCAATTTCTAAATGGAGTAATGAACATTTTAATGTCATTACTGTTCTGACCACTCTAGTCGACAGTCTAAATGTGTGTTTTCGTTTACAATTTAAACACCTGGATCAGGAATGAGTCCAAATACCCAAGGGCTACTCTGACAGATGACCGGCAGTGATCGTTAGGGATGGGAATCGAGAACCGGTTCTTGTTGAGAACCGGTTCCATGTGTTTCAATTCCATGGAAACGTTTGGCAGTTTATCTAACGATTCCCTTATCGATTCCAACAAGCACGACTAATTACGCCACGTAAGTTACACAAGTTTCGCACGTGCAGTGCAATCAGTAGTAATCAATGGCACCCACTCGGTTCAAACGCTCCAAAGTTTGGCTGCATTTTACCAAAAAAGATGGCAACAGGGCAACTTGCAATCATTGCAAAGTGGAGATAACAGCGTTGGGAGGGAACGCGATGAACATGCAGAAACATTTGCACACACAACATGCAATATTTTTAAATGTCGTGTTTTTGACACGCTTCGGACTGGAAATTAATCTCAACCTAGCAGCTGCCAGGCTATGACTACCTCTGCGGTTACTATGGAAGGTAACTTTGGTAAGTAACACACTGCCTACCATGTTAGCACGATGTGCTTCCTTATAAAACATGCTATAGCAGTTAACATTAAACATGTGTATTTGCCACAGTTACACATCGTTACTATGCTGTGGGCCTCTTTTGACCTCGCTGTTTGTAAGGTCATGATACTTCTAACTTAACAAAGTTGATGCTGATCAAACAGTTTGTTCTCCTTTTTTCCCAAATGAGAATCAATAAGTAAATCGATAAAGAATCGTTAAGCAGAATCAATAATGGAATCGGAATTGTAAAAATCTCATCAATTCCCATACCTAGTGATCGTGGCCTGTGATGGGAGATCCCACAGTGGAAGATCATTGTAGTCAGTGCAGCATATCTAGTTTTTGAAGAAAGTCGTGAAATACAAAGAAAAAAAGGTTTTTCTTTCAGATCAAACATAAATGAAGTTTTCAGTTGGTCCCGTGCTGCTGAAGTCTAGCAGGAATGGTAGAGTCTTGCTTTTTCCTGACAGCAATTCTGTGTTTCATCCTTGAGTTGATGAGCGAGCAAGCGTTTCTGTACTTATGGCAGGCTCGGCGGCACAGTGTGCATTCGTGTGTGTGTTTTCTGTTACAAATGCATTTAAAGTATGAGAAGGATTGCTAGCATATGAATATGAATATGTCATTTAATATGCATTTCAGTTAAATTCAATATCCTGCCCCTGTTACTGTGATTACCAAACTGTCACTCGTGTGCCAACTCTGACAACACCGTCAAAATACAGATTTACTGTACACAAAACATTTACATGATGATTATTTGGGTGTGTTTGAGTGCATGCAATTTTCTCACATCTGCGTCGTGACAAATAATGCATGTACCTAGTTTCTGCCTCCTAATGCATCAGTGTATTCAGAATCATTCAATTACAGGAGGAAGATGCACCACAGTCTACAAAAGCTTTTCAGATTTTCCATTTCAGCCGTCCTCCCTGTTTTTCTTTTCCTCTAAAATTTTAGAACCTAACCATTGTTGTCATGACCTGATGTTTTTTCTTTATATTAGAAAATCAAAGCTCATTATGTGAGTCATAAGAGATCCCCTTTTGTGCAGAGGATGAATCAAATGGTTTTGAGCCTCACTGTGCCATGCAGCCTCATTACTTGCTGTCCCTTCATAAGGCTATAATAAATAGCAGGAAAGTCAGTCACCCTTGCACCCACAAATATAAATACAGAATATGAAAACAGATAAAAGCTTCAAATCCACATTGACATTTTCAGATACGTAATTTATTTGGTTTTGCTAACAATAACTCCGTATGCAATAAAACTTGGGCTATATCCTGGGCTACTTTCTGGTCCGTTGTTTATATATACTGTAGTACCATCTTTAAAGAGTGTTGCATGTTAATGAACATGCAAATTTAGTGTTCAGAATATAATGTAACATATATTGGTTCAACACAACATTTTAAATTCAGGGTTTCTGCACATACAAGTACAACTACAACAAGGATAAAACCTTGGTTCCTCTAGTTGCAACCTTTCCCGTGTTATGTGATGAACAGAAAATATAAATAATGGATTTAGCAGCCCTACAGTATATTTTTCATGCTTACCAACTTATGTAGACCACTTAAAGGTCCATAATGGTAGCTCTGTGTGTTTTACCCCATTAAATACAAATTGCTTACATTACTGCTAACCATGTCCTAAAGAAAGTAGTATTTCTTTAACTCTGATGATGACTCTACACAGGAAACTCAAAATAATGTAATAATAAAATATTATAGTTTGTAGGGAACATCCAGTGTCTGAAAGAGGAGATACTGATGGACACAGAGAGCTTGGAAAGTACAACAGGGTCTTTTAGGAGTTCAGAGACAGTAATGGACACTGACGTCTATTTATAGTGGGAACAGCTAAAGACAGTGAATAGAAAGCTGAACAAAGAGGGAGAGCGAGCAGAGCCACCGGCAGTGTTCTTATAAAGCTTTAATATAGAGTGGGACAGATAATCTAATGCAAAACAACTTCATAGTAAAAAGGGTTGAGGGGTTTTTACTTTTCTTACGTTTTTACTTTCATACTTCAATAAATTTCTAAATTTATTCCAGAGGAAACTGTTGCCAAGTTACAATCCAAATTTAGTGGATTTTCATTTTTTTTCATATGATTTTCTGAAAAATCCACAAATGAAAATTCAAATTTATGCATGTTTCCATTCACTACTGCTATTACTGATTATTCAGGCACATTGAGATAAACAGCTGGTACCATAGACCATTGTACAAAAGGCTGACAGAAAGAGATCAGCAAATTCAAAGGCCACCAGTCAAATCCCAAACTGTGATGTAATACTTGCATTTATGTTTGTTTTATGAATTAATTTGAGAAAACTTTCAGTCCTTTTTCTTTATCTTTCCTGTGAGAAGTGATCTTGAAGTGTCATTAATGTGCTGATTTATTCGCTAAGCCTTCGCTAATCACTTCACGTAGCTGCATTTAGTCTTTATTTACTCAACATTTCCTTTGTAGACAGAAATAATTTTTTAATTTTTTTTGTATTTCAACTTTAGTTTTTACTTTGAAAGTATGCATTAAAACAGGTGAAAGGAAATACATTGTGAACATTTGCCAATTTGTGGCTTTGTGGGTGTGTGTGTGTGTGTGTGTGTGTGTGTGGGGGGGGAGTTCAGGGGGGTCTCCGAACTGAAAAGGGGTGTATAGGAGTTGTTGTGCTTTTCTTTGGCGGAGCCCAACTTTTTAGCAGAGCCCTAGATACACACGATGAGTGCTTGAGATCCTGACCAACAATACAACACATTTATATTCTGAAATGTTCTATCCACATACAGAGAAGACATATTTGCTTTTTATCTGTTCAGCGTTTGTAGTCAATCAAGTCGATGCTCTAATCACTATTCTGACCACAACAACTTATACAGTTTGGAGGAGTGAGGAAAACATGTTTTTTAAATTCATCTTCTCCAGCGCTCTGGGTGATGCCTTAAAGTCACAGCGTGATTTATCCCTCTTTCTTTAGACATATCTAAGAATTATGCCCCATTCTAAGAAATCCCTGAAGGTACTAATTCATATTCTCTATATGATTGGACCATCAATACTGAGGGTAAGTGAAGGTCGCTCTGACAGTTTTACGGTGTGGCTGGTTTGCTTGCCATCCTGCCTTTATTTCACAAAGCCCTGTAATGCCTCTTTCCAGCATTGCTGATCACATTGTATCGTGACAGACGGCCAGTTCAAAAGACAGCAAATACAATCAAAACTGCATTAGACTGAATGTGACCTCAGCACGCTTGTTCCTGATTGTTGGTTGTTGATAATACCATGTAGCTTTCCCTGCTCGCAATGCAGCAGGTTGTATTCATCAATCTATCTTGGAGATATATGTGATGTGAAATTACTTTTGTCATTCTGGTTGTTGTAACTGAAATAACCAAGGTGACCTATTTGTCACTGATCACAGATCCATAAACAAGCTCTCTGAACATTCAATAAATTCAGGCACTGGCTTCGCGGTGCATTATTCTTCTGCTGAGTGTTTTTTTTTTCTTCTTTTACTGTCAAAAGCAATGAGAGTAAAAAGACCAAAGGCTTTACAAAAAAAAGATTTCACATCTATTATGAACATTGGAAACATCCAACAAACAACAAAAACTTGCTTTGTGCGATGTGAAGTATTAGATGAATATTTTATAGTTTTTTCCACACCTGTGTGTGATGTTAATGAACTTTCAGACTGCTCGCTTGCTAAGTTGACAGGTCTGTCTACCCACCTGTTATGAATATTTATAATATGCTGGTGGACAAAGGTTAAAGAGGCATATTTAGATTACGGCCCTCGGGGGCTCGTGAAATGTTGCTGTCCATGGTGCTGAACTGACGGTGGTGGATTCTCTCTCACTCCCTCTCCTCATGTTTCATTTCTCTTCCTCCTATCCTTTTGTCCCTTTTGGTTTGGTCCTGGAGCAGTTAACGTCATCAGCTATTCAGGTTGGTTGAAGAGCCACAGGAGAGAAAAAAAAAGTGATTACTATTGTAAGTGATTGAATGGCTTGTTCAACCGCAGCATGACCCCTCACCTTTCCGGCTCTAAACCGGAGAAGGAATTAGATTGGGGAGAAAAGGGAAATATGAAAGCCTCATTGACCTCAACCTCCAAAACAAAGGTTACAAAATGTCTTATGTAAAGGTCTGAAAATGCTGTCTCAGATTAAATGCACTGCTGCCCCAAGTGCTGCCTTACTTGACCCTTTGTTGGAGACTTAATTCTTTCTCTTTCTGCTTTTCTCTTTATAACCATGTCTCAAACTAAACGGAAAGCCTCCAGGAGAATGAGTGCCATAAGTATGGCTGTGCATGGCAAAACAATTGCAGCCTGTCCACTGCATAATAGACGGGTTGAAGTGTAAGCACTGTGCGCCATCCCTGAAATCAATGGTCCACTGCTTGGTGGCTCGCTAACTCCCCTCCAAACATACCCAGGCGGGTGCCATAAAGGATGTTTATTAGTCTGACAAGTTGACACTGCAGCTCCTTGTCATGCTCTGATAATAGGGGCCAGGCGCAGACCAACGAAAGCCTTGCTTCAGCTGGTTAGGAGACAGACAACCGCTTCAGGGGTTCAGATAAGAAAAGAGAGGAAATAAGAGAAGAGAAGAAAAGGAAGAGGGAGGGTGTTGTATTAGTGCAGCTTGTGCCTGTTTTATGCAGGCGAACAAGGTAGAGCCAGGAGTAGCTGGCTTTTTTCATTTGTAGGCCCGTAGAGCAAACGCACACGTGACCTGCAACTTCAACTTTGGCCACTACGACATAATGGCCTCACAACCCAGAGCCGTTCGTTTAAAGACTTTAAATGTGATTCTTCCTCTTCTTACAGTGATGTTTCTGCACACAGTAAAAACTAAGATTGCTGTGGTAAGCTTTCCCAGCATATTTGGTGCACTGGATACACAATAAAATGTATCTAAGACATTTAGGACATACTTTCTCTTCTCTTCTCTTCTCTTCTCTTCTCTTCTCTTCTCTTCTCTTCTCTTCTCTTCTCTTCTCTTCTCTTCTCCTGTAATGAGCGGCTGTAGATTCACTGTGAGCCCAGAACAGATGCAAGCTATAAATCAGCTAATCAATGGCACCAAAGTTAGTCCCTGAACAATATTGTAGGAAAGCGGCTTGAATGAGCCTCATTGATTCAGCTTCACAAATCGTTATTTCTCCAAGAAAGACTGACCTTGAAAGACAGCAAGGTCGTCATTGTTGTTGTGGTGTGTGTGTGTGTGTGTGTGTGTGTGTGTGTGTGTGTGTCACTCCACACACTAGAAAACTTAAAAGTGCCCCAGTGTGAATGAAACCATGAAAGAAGTTTTGTTCACTGATTCACTGCATATTTTATATCAAGGGAACCTGTACTCATGACCTTCGTATTTATATTATTATAGCTTTTTACTCAGGAAATCAGGTCAGAGCAAGAAGATAAGGAGGTAGCATGATGTGGCTTTTTTTCTTGCCAACTCATCATAAAATAGTGCTACACACCTTCATTTTTCCAAGGGTCAGTCTTTTTGAGTCAGCGCTGCACAGGGAAGTTCCCAGCACCATTATGCCATCAGGGACAAGAGGACGGAGAGAGAGAGAGGGAGAGAGAGAGAGAAACCGTTACAAAAGAAGCTATTTTAATTAAAGCTGGCAGATTTACTCGCCTAGCTGGGTTTAAAGCATAGGCAGCCCGGGCCGACGGGGGCCAAAGTGGCGGTCGTAAAAATGACTCATGTCAGGGAGGGGGTGGAATAGAGCCCCCGCAAGGGACGGGTGGGGGAATTAAGGTGGGCAGTCGGAGGCTGTTCTGTAATGAGGACAAATAGCTGAGAAGTTTGTCGTCTGACAGAAGGTCTAGAGCTGGCCAGGGAAATATGCACAGTGTAATATTTTCAGCTCTTGTGACATTTCGGGCTGCACTATGTGAGGGAAGGAGAGGGGATGAGTTAACAACCAGCAAGATGAAAAAATGAAAATAAAAAAACAGCTGAAATATTATGCAAAAATTTAATGCAAATGCCTTCAGTTGCAAACTTCTGTTTCTCCTGTTAGGTGGTTGATCTGCAACAGCTTCCCGCCGTATTAGATAATAAGTTGTAACATCTGCCATTCCTTACCCTCGCACAATCAATTTCAGGCTTATTTCTGACAAAGAAAGTAATAAGATACTCATTACTTGCTGTTTGATTCAAAAGTTGTATAATTTACAATCAGTTCCCGTTCAGAATTGGCAATTACATCCCCACCCTTGTGCACATCTGTGTGAATGATCAGGGCAACAGCACTTATGAAGCCATCCACTAGAGAAAGTAAAAACTTCTGTAACATTTCTCATTTGTACTAGTCCACTGAGAGCTCATGTCTTCCCTGAGAGGATGATGACTACTTATGATAAAATGAACTGAACATCCCTTTTACATAATTAAATGCAAATTGGATATTTTGATGATCCAAAAGTGTATGTCACAAAAGAAAAAAGCATTGAATGAAGATTTTGTAGTACTTTTACAAAACTTACCCCAGTCAGTCTTTGTCTGTTTTTTGTTTTTTGAGCTCTTACATCTTTGTAAAAACAAATCCATCTTCTAAAATTTTGGATGAGAGGGATCAGAACTTTTTCCGTTCATATTTTTCCCTTCTGTAGCGACAAGCACAGGCGATGTGTGACTTGAACTGTGTGTTTGCGTGGGCGTGCACAGCTATCATACTTTGCCGAAATGTTGGCAGCCATCAAACATACTGAGTACATGTGTAAAGTGTGGCACATGCAGCAGCTGCTGTCTACTTCCAGTGCCAGATTTTAATGGTGGTGAGGAGCCAAAGGAAGGCGGTCGTATGATTCTGGGTGCATGCAGGGCACCGTGTTTTCAGGGATTTGGATGGTGTGAAAATCGTCCATCACTAACCATCTTCTCTTCTTTTTTATCTTTTTAATTTTTGTCTTTGTCTCACCTCCTACACTCTTGTGCTTCTCTCATCTCCCTCTCTAGTTCTGTCACTCTCTCATCCAAGCTGTTGGATGTCCCCAAAAATGAATGAGTGATAAATTGAAACCACCACCACCACACACACACTCTCTCTCACCAAAGGTACTGTCTGCTGCGACAGCAGGTGTGACTGGATGCATGTCGGCACTGTCACATATTCCCCCTCTCTTTCTGTGTGTGATGGAATTCATAATTTATAATCACCGTCTGTAAATTCCCCTATTTATGTCACCCTGAGTCATTTTAGAGGCTCTTTTTTGTCTTTTGTAACCAAACTGAACAACAACAACAACAAAAAACGGAACATTCACGAACAGATTTGCTGGGCACGGTGCCATCATGAATGCAGCACAACAATGGAAAGCACTTGTAGCCTGATAGTACTGATAAATGGATAAAAAACACAAAAGTACATTAAATGGATATTTCTCATACTGTAGATATTACAAATGCAAGAACAGATACACACACAGGCACCATATAACTTGTACTTTTAGCTGTATAGAGTTCTTTTATTCCATTAGAAAGAAATTAGATCTTCGTCGTGATAATGTATCTCCCTTGCGTCACATTGATTCTGTGGTTTCAGTCCACTGATTGAGTTCGCCTTGGTTGTTTTCCGTTTTCTCATTTTCTTATTTTCGGCAGAGTAAACTGGTTGACTTTGTCAACTTTTAAAATGTGAGCTGTCACTCAACGGGACACCTCAGTGTAGCAAGAACTCTCAAAAAATGTATGTTTTTCCGAAATAACCCTAGTCTCTCTCCTCAACCTTTGCTTTTTTCCCCGCTTCTTCTTCTTTCTTACTTTCGTTCTTGGACTTTCTTTTTTCGCCTACCCATCTTCTGGTGAGATTATACTGCTGAAGAATTTAGATGCACTCAATATGGAGCTCCTTCTGTGCTGCTTTGATTTTCCTTGTGTTCTTGTTTGAAGCTTATTATTTGCAGCTGTAACATACCTGTATAATTTCTTTTTAAAACACAGTGAATGTTGGTGCAGCATTAAGATAAAATGCATTCCATCTTGCTGACCTAGATGTGAATTATTTGTTTATTCCTGCCTTAATGTACAATCAGACTTTCCACAGCACCACAGAGTCTATCTCCCTCTCTCTCTCTGTCCTTGTGAATATTCATTTTAGTTGCAGCTTGTTTGTTTCTATAGCTGTGTTTTTTACAAGGGGGGAAACAAATGTTCAGACTCTGGTCTGACCTTGTAAATATAGTGAGGCAAGGCCATAAATAAACTCGAGTAATATCATCCCACTTAACGTGACATGCTTAATGAGGGGCACCGTGAGTCTTAGTATGGAGCTTCGCAGCATGACCCCAGGATAAGTTAGAACCACTCACAAGGATCGAGAATACACCTGTTCCTTCTATACATGCCTATACAGAGTATGCGACACATGCGTTTTAAACCTATGTTGAATACACGCTTGAACTCAACCAAACACTGATTCTGAGTCTGAGTGGTGGAAAAATGTGGCAGGCTAATTAGGGTGACTAGAGGAGCTCATAAGACGAGAACCTTATGCAACAGGAAAGGTCATCTCCTGTAACGCTGGCTTACACACACACACATACACGCTTGCATTCACTGCCTCTATTAAGAATCTGTATAAAGTGCTGGCTAACGTCTTAAGCGTAAAATAAGAGTCAGATCTAGTGTCCTTCAAAACCATGATGAATGCTAATTAATACGTGTTTGTGTACGGTATGTGCTTGCAATGTTGTGATACGGAGCAGTGCTACATTAGAGTGAGAAAGCAGCAAAAAGTTTTGCGTCAGTGAAATCCGTTTAAAATGGATCCGCTTGTTATTTAGCATCTTTATTATGTTACAGGATGTCTTGATAGAAAAAAAGACACTGTGTAAGATCATCGAAGTGCCACGACTTTAAACTTTAAATAAAAGACACATCTTCATAAAACTTCACCGGACGCTTAATTCCAGTCACAGGGGTTTAATATTGACATTGACATATATTTTTATGCCACTGTCAGTATGTTGAAGATTATAGCCTCGTCATCTTTGCCATGTAAAGGAAAATATATACTTATACTGTATTTGGATGGTGGTGAGGCTTTGGGTTAGCCAGTGACACGCTTAAACTTTCCCTGATATTTTTTGTTTTCCAATTTTGAATCTTTGTGTGTTTTGGGCAGAAAATGTAGTGTGATTTAATCATTTAGTGTCCCTGTTCTCCCTTCAGGTTTATGCAGTGAATTTAAAAAAAATGCCAAAGCAGAAACAAAAGACTCGACATGTTTAAAACATCTACAACCTCTCTCCTTTCTGTTTACAGCTGCAACCCAGAAGACCAACGCTAAAAAGGATCAACTCAGGTGCTCTCAGGGTGAGTGGGATTTTCAGATGCACGTTACAGCGTACCTTTGGGCACGTCTGAAGTTTGTGTGTGTGTGTGTGTGTATGCGTGCATAATGTTTGCTCCTTCCCTCAATAAAACACACTCTCCCTTTCTTTATGTATGAGAGTGTACGCAGCCAAGAGTGCGAAAATATATTCACATTGCAATGAAAAGCGACTCAGCATGACACCTGAAATGTCCAAAAGATGTGAAAGAAACAGTCATTCTGTTTACTTTTCAACATGCATATTAATGATCCTCTGATTGAGGCTGCTGAATACCTTCTTTCTGTTAAAAACCTTTTACATTATCACAGCTTGTTTTTTCCTGTTTGAGGCTCAGCTATATATATATATATATATTTTTTTTTTTTTTTTTTTTTTAAAGAAAAGACCCATTTGCTGTCCATCTGTGTCCCTGGATACTGCCTTTAGCCACATTAGCACTGGAGCACATACTTTAGGAGCCGTTCCAATCACTTTGTGCTACATATCTCAACACCATTGCTCTGCTTGCAATAGGTTTACTGTGCATCTGACTCCAATGAGCTAATGTATTAACGTTTCACTTCCGCAGCAGTATACAAATCATCTGTGTTGAGTTTCAGCATTTAACTGATTCTTTTTAGTCAATAATTAGCCTTTTATAGTCTCTGTACAGTATGTTCTGCATCCTGACTTGCTCATCAGCTGATTTTGGTCCAAGTAACACCAAGAATAATATCTGACACACTCATTTTTTTTCTGCTCCTCAAACAGAAACTAAATTTACAGCCCGCTGCAGATATGGCCCAGGGCAGACAAGCCTTCTCAGAGTTGTCAGGAATTAGCAAACCAAGTAAAAATTTGAGGGCTCTACATGGCTTGATTTGCCTCAGAGCATAGTTTTTATTTCATTTGATTTAAGTGTCTATCTGTGTGTGTCTCTGTACTATCGACTGTACAGCAATTCACTCAAGAGGGATAAATGGATAGATGTGTGGATAGGACGGTATGCGCGTTGTTTGTAGTTACGTACGGTTGGTAGATTAGAAGATAAAGGATATATTTATATAAAAAAATGCATTTTTTTTTTTTGCCTTATTCAAGACTTTTAGAGGTAGAAACCTTTCCACTCAGCATGTCAAACAGAGCACTTATCCAACATCCACCTACGTCACAATGATAATGGAAACTGCCTGATTCAGGTCAAAAAAGAGAACAAACTGTTCAAAAATAAAATGACTAATTGTTCAGACGAAGACATCATCATCATCATCATCATCATCATCATCATCATCATCATCATCATAGCGTGTTTTCAACCTTTGAATTAATTTAAATAAAATGTAAGAGGAGATATTTAAAGGACGGATGTGTAGGATTTAGTGTCGACTGGCAGTATAGTTGTATTTGTTTCACCGTCTAGAGTGCTCTAAATCTTACATTCCGTATCTTTAAGTAAAGATTTAGAAGCGGCAAAACAAAAACACTGGGCAGGTTTACGGATCATCTTCTAAAGGTCATCCGGAAGCGTTGAAGCTTTGACAAGAATTTTTGAAACTTTTAAAATCAGGTCCATAGAGGATTTCAGGCTGCACTCAGGGATCACAGTCATAATCATGTCTCTTAAGGTAACAGTTGCAGTTATGGACACAATACGGTCACTTGGAGCAATATTTTGAGTAATAAAAAGGTTTGTTTTCTTTCTTCACAAGCGAGACAGCATAGCATTTCTTAAATCCTCACTCACATGTTTTTTTTTCATTCATATTCATAATGTATTACAAATTCATGTATCCTTATCTACAAACATCACTCTTGTATTAAACTGGATGGAGAAGGCATTAGTTTTGAACTCACAGTGGTAGGCAGAGGGAAGGAGGGAGGAGGCGCTGTATGTTTGCCTTTCTAATTAGTTCTCATAGGAGCCCGGCCATTGATTGTTGCAAATGCCCATTGATTTTTAGCAGGGCCCTACATATTTGACGTTTTTGCTAAATGCCACGGGACAGATGACGTCTGATTGTGATGTGTGTGACATCAGTATATCATTTTGTGTTTAAGGGTGCATGTGAAGTGTGTTTCTGTATATTTATGTGTGCATGTGTTAAATGAGAATGGGTCTGGGTAGCTGACGAATAGGAAAGTTGATGCATTCTTTTTGGCTCAGGCAGCCTAATCGAGAAACATTGATCTGGCCGGGGGCAACAGTGTGCTTACTTGCACATCGAAATAGCCAAAAGCTATTGGCAAACTGTTTGTTCTCATTGGATAAAATCACAAGACTTCCCTCCCTGTGGTCTAAACAGATCACTATGTCAGAAGGTCAGAACGAGTGCCACAATTAATCTGCTCGTTTCCCTCAATATTTTTGGTAACAAAATGTTAGGTGATGCCGCAGTTCAATACAGACCCTAATTATTTTTCCATGAATTATGCCTACATTGCATATGTTGAGATGACAATATGTCAAGTAAGTGCAAAAGACTGAGTAAGCATAAACAATTTGCTTGTTTAGCCCAACATGAAGAGTCAGTGGAATTCATTTTATGAAGGGTTTGGAAAGAAAGTAAAAAAATATATAGAAGGAAAGTTTACACAAATGTTACTGTGTCATGGTTTATACTTACAAATCATTGAAATTATGTGCTTTAACTTTTTTTTTGGTAAAATTTGAGCTGCTTATGAAGCGTGAGCCTTGACTTATTCTTTATTATTGTGTTCAAAAACAGTCCTGATGTCACGATATCTTAAAACTACAAAAATTTTAACTTTTCACAACAAAAGACTGTGCTCTTCCTAAAAAAACCCTAAAGTAGATGCTTTATGTGAATCATCTAGGCACATCCTATGTTATTTAAACTTGCAGTATGTAATTCCAGCCACTAGGGATCTCTCGCATCAAAATAGTGCCTGCAGATGTAGCGTGGGATTATGGGAGCTGTTGTTAAACAACCAACATCGTTGAACAGAAATCATGTTCATGGACGAGGTCATAAATGAAAGTTTTATTCATGTTACGTTGAGCCACGTTCACCTACTTTCTTCGTCACTCTCTGACATATCCCCCTGGACATAACTCACTTGTTTAAATTATATTAAGGCTTAAATTATGCATAAGTTAGTTATGCAACGGCGTAGCTGCTTTGATGGACACTTAAGCAACATTCAGCCCTGCTTAGCTCCATCCACGCTCCACATCTTTGCTGATATTTTAAATTAACCAGGAGGTGGCAGAGGCAGGACTGTCAAGATGGCATCAGCCAGAGCTACAACACTCTGAGCAATGGGTGACATCACAGATACGACTTCCGTGATTTATACTGTCTATGCCGGTGACCAATTGAAACACACTGTTACTGTACCTTGAATACAATTTCTCTGAGTTTGATTGTTGTTGGAAACATTGGTGGGAATACCAATACACAATTCAACCAAATAAAAAACATAGATTGAGCTGTTTTTAGACATCTTAGTGCAGACGTTTTAAATATTAAACCTTTAAATATCACAATAGTGTTGACATTGAGTGAGTTAATTTGAAGAGGCAACCAGCTGCTCTCTCTCGAACTTTGAACACCCGTGTATGTCATGGCATTTCTCAGAACAATTAGCAGGGTCCTGATAGTGTGAATCACAAACAGTGTTTGATGTGTTTCGACCCCGAGAGCTCCATCAGACTATGTTACAAGCCAGCATGCAGTGTCCAGGATATTGGTTCCAGTCACTTGATTTTCCACATTAAGTTTGTGATGTGACAGATATTTCCACTGAGATTCACAACAGGCTCACTGCTACTGCGATCTCACAGCACATGTTAGCCTGCACTAACTGTATGGTGGGTAAAAAAAACTCATAGGTGTCAGTCTTTGGTCATTTTATATAGTGATGCTTTAAATGTGCTAATTCCCTGCGGATAAACTAAATGTCTTCCAAGTCTTCTAGTAAAAAGAAATATGATGGTGACAAAAATTATTCTGTCTCTTGTGAATGAACTCCTCTCCTGAATGTTGCTGCTTCTTACCTGCTTTACTGTGGTCCTTGGATTTGTTGTCTCAGCAAATGGCCTGCGTTAATGGGACTTTGCCTGTCATTGTTCCCAACTCTGGTTCCTGTGAGGGGATTGAATAATGCAACACTCTGCCCTTAACTTCCATTTGAATACTGTATATCTGTCTGGTCAGCAGAGAGAGAAAGTGACAAAGACGGAGTGACTTAGTCGGAGACAGAAGTATAGAAAGGCAAAGGGACAAAAAAGTGAAAAATGGGCAAGAAGGGAGAAAAGTTAGCGAGAAAACGACAGGACAAAGAAAGAAGGAGACAATTGACAGAGAGAAAGATGGATGGAAAGACTGATTGTAAGAGAAAGGGCCACACAGTGCAGCATCTATATTAAGCTTCCGAAGGATATCTAATGAGATTTGCTTGGGTAATGAGACAGGCAGCCATTTGTAATTTTCAGTGTTAGTTCACTACTCATGGTGCTTTTTTTGTGTGTGTGTGAACCTATATCCCCATCTTGACTACTGATAGTTTGAAGATGCTTATTTTTAGTTATTTGGAACGTATGTAGACAGACAGTGATGAATGGGGACGGTCTTCTATTGTGGCAGCAACAACAGTAGCAGGATTGAAAACCAGAGCTTAGAAGAAGTTTAGATTTGTGATTTGCTGAGTTTACTTTAGGAGAGGAGGGAGGTAGGTCACATGTTACGCCTGCCTCACCAACCCTCCTCAAAAATACCAGGAAATGATTGTAAATTTGTGCAAATTCAAGCAAAACAATATTCTTTCTAATTGAAAGACGTTTGATTTATTACAAACCCTGTCTTGCAACTGTTAAAACCAAGTGGTCCCAGCACTGTGTGTGGAGGAGCCTTCCAGTGACTGCAGCTCTGGAGGAGTGGCCCTGAGCAGCAGCAGGCCAGGCATGAGACAGCCGGAGAGGACAGTGTGTTTACCCGGAGAAAATACAGCTCACAACCTGCTGTATCAGCATTGCTGCAGCCATTTGTTTTATGAACCAACCCGCAAGAAAAACACAAAACACAATCAGAGCTAATACAGCCATTCAGAAACTCAACTCAGAATTAAGGTTTGCCGTTTCTCAACACTCTGAGCAGTAAATTCATGAAGCTACTGTAGTATTGAAGAAATGAACTAATTATATATATATATATATATATATAATATATCTATATATATATATCTATATATATATATATATATATATATATATATAATGAATGAAGGCTGCTATGGTTTAAGTTGTCTCTAAGAGAGAGAGAATATAGATAAATAAATAAACCATTGTCGATTCATGAATAAGTAATGCTACATAATTAGAAGGCTTGATCCTGTGATTGGTGATCTGTATCAGACTATACTGCTTGCTGCAACTGGGAAAAAAAAAAATAAATCCCAATCAGAGCACCTTTAAATAAAAGGAAATGCTAATTAAGCAAGTAGCAAAATGGCACAGGGGGTGCACTTGTTTGTTATTACTTATGAATACAGAGCCTTTTATCGCCAAATATTTCATTTTGCTTAAATTGTCAGGTTGACAGTAAATCATGGTGGTTATTGGAAGAGAGAGAGAGTTGGCAGTGTGGTCATTGGGACACAGACAAAGCTAGATTGTGGTCAGCGCAGTGTATTGACAATATTGAGGTGACCAGTAGATAATTGAAAGTTCAATAGAGAGCATTTTGACCCCTGAGCTTTCTATATTTGGCTGCTGTTCTTTTTGCACTTAACTTACTGGACATTAGGTGCAAAAAAAAAAAAGAAAAGGAAATGTTCCAGGCTATATTAAATGAATCTGTACTGGCCAACATCACTTTCAATCCATGTTGACATCAGATATATTTTTATTTGTGTGTCTGCTTTTGGTTGCTAAAAGCAATGCACGTCACACAGAGATAGCCAGAAATTTACTGTACATCCTGTAACTGCGCTGGCACTGGTCTGCCATAGCTGTTTTCTTCAGTTTTTGCAAAATAGATTTGAAAAGTCATAACTCAAAAAGTGTTTTTGGCTTGAGCAGTCTGAAGAGAACATAATATGATTTAAGCTTCCTTTTGGAGGGCAGAACAACAATGCAGCTCTAGCAGAATCACCTCAACTATAAATCTATTTAAAAACGGAGACCCTACTGTAACTCCCATGCCGTAGTCTGCTTTTACTTTCCATTATACCTTAGTTAAAGAGCTCTCTTACGTCCCTTTGAGAACAGGTGCTGTATTTCATCAGCTCTAATTTCACAGCTACTTTCACACTCTTTAATTCCTCCTTCTCCGTTTCAAACTACTGACATAAAGATCTTTCTCTCCGTTAAGCAGCGTCAGTTGAGATCTCTCTTTCTGCTTTAACCTCCACTTTTTTCTGCCTTTCTTCTCTACTTCACTCACTCCCTTTTTTTTTTTCTCTTTTCTCTAAGAAGACTAAGTCGAATGGACCAATAGCGTTTAATTGCTGTGGTTTTTATGTGGTCTGCTGAGAAGTAATAGCCACTCAGCACTTCTGTCTACAAGATAGATGCTGCCGATGGGTGTCTGGGAGTTGGTTGCAGCGTGGGAGCGCACCCAGTGGCCCAAGGAAGTGCGGGTGAAGTAATAAAAGAAAATGGTTCGCTGAGGGGAAAAAAAAAAACTCACAATGGATTTCATTTCCTTATTGGAAACAAGTCACTCGGGGTCACGCACACAAGCACTGACACACATAGATACACGAATACACAACCACATAGACACGCAGCTAAACTCAACAACACACACACTCACAACAAGGGGTCAGAGAGGAACAGCAACTTGTTAGCAGCAACCATTTGCTGTGACCAGTCCAATAACGCAATTTGCTCTTGCTGTTGGACAGGCCACCATATTGAAGCAGTCACAGGGTGTCTCAGACCAAATCAAAAATGGAAACAGCAGGAGATCAACAAGATTGCTTCAAACCCTCCTGTATTCGGTGTCACAGATTGGGCACAAACCTAATATTTCTTGGCCCCAAACATTAAAATAACACATCTTTCTCTGCAGGAATTGTATTGTGTGAATACTTGCTGAAAAAAAAAAAAAGTGGAATAATTTGCTGCTTTAGCAACCCTGGTAATGTTTGCAGGATTTAAAATACAGTTTTTGTATTCACAAGGCATTTGTTTGGATTTTTAGTCACTTAGTTACAAGATAAACTTGTCCTCAGTGACAACAATAATTATCATATCAGTGCATCTTTAGCTTGACATGACACTAAATGTCAGTGCGTCAGTTCATTAAGAAACATACAGCATCTTCAAGTACTTTGACATTGTAATTAATTCAAAAATAAAACAGAATAGTACGAACGTTTGAGAAACAGGAATGAGGGAAATAAGAGGGAGACGGTGCAACAGTTCTCACAATATGCAGTGTGGTACTTTCTCTGTGCAGCGCTACATAACAAGGTTTCTATTATGAAATAAACAACACTAATAAAATTGAGTTGAAGAGCAACAGAATGTAATCATATAACATTACACAGACATATTTTTCGATTAGCACTGCTAATGTTATCTTCTCGACTATAACTTTTAATGTTCAGTTCACAGGGTGAACACGTGACTTTATTTTAGGTTAGGAGTTGTTGAATGAAGTTGTCTTTTAGTGCACACAGAGCCGCTGCATTACATTCCTGAGAACCCCACAGAGAAGAACTACAACTCATTTTTTTTATTAACTTGGATTTGTTGAATAGACCTGTGATTAACTGGTGACTTTGGGATCGGCTCCAGCCCCCCACCACCCTGATAAGGCTAAGCGGTTACAGAAAAGAAGGTTGGATGGATGATTTGTTGTATAGAGTTGCAGATGGCAACAGTACATGGCTTGAACAAAACTTTAACTATGTTACATACAGAAAACATCCGACATCCTCGGAGAAAATTAAGTATGGATCACAGTAAGTTATGTGATTACCTCGGAACTGAACCATGTCAGAAGTTCACTGAAGAGTTTAATTGCTATCCATGTGATTGGATTTTGTTAGTCCCACCACATGATAGAAATTCAGAATCTTGAGTCCATGAAAAAGCAATTACCTGCTTTACTGCTTAACTGTTAAGAGGCTCTCATTATCTAGTTAAAACCATTCACAATTTTAATTCAAGGGAAGCTTTAATTTGATTTATTTACTGTCACACTGTGTGCAGTTTACTCGTCTTCTCTGGATAAGAGGCGCTGAAAGACAGGCTTGGCGTTTTTTGACAGTTGTGATAGTCTGTAATTATTTTGGGTTCTGTTTTACCCCATTTTCTATTCATGGTTGCTCAGTTAATATGATATTTAAAAGAGTGACTGAGACTTGCACTGTTAAATATGATAGCCCCTTATACTAGAATCAAAATAGAAAATTGCAATGAATATGAATGACATGTTTGTTATGCAAAATGTGAAGTTAGACAAAATTAACTTTTGTAGGACATTTTGTCTGTAACATCCACACCCTGACTGAAGATTAAAAAATGTACTTAGGCTATTTAATTATTGTTTCTAATTAAGATGTCCACTACAGTGTTAATGCATCACCAGTCACCACTGTCATCATCACTTGTGAGGTACAAGAAAACTCTTTACACACTTAAACACTACAAACTTTTCTTTACTCATGATAAAGAGTTTTACTTTTAAAGTTGATAATATTAGGATATGAGGATTTACACAGAAATGTATAAATGTACTTTAAAGTTTACTTTAAAGGCCTAATTATAGGCCTGTGTAACTGTGGGACTCCTGCAAGTCTCACTGGTCTTGACATAGATTCTTTTTTCCCCCCCTACAGCACCATTTACATATGGGACTTCCTTCACTGCAGGCATGAGCAATGAAATTAAATGAATCACAATAATGATATAAATACTGCAGTGTAATGTGTTTTTATTGTTTCTAAAGTGCCAACAATAGCAAGTCAGGCCATCACTCTTGCTTATTACACCTTCACACATACAGCATGGTGTACTGAATGGCTTCGGTAAAAATGATGAACGCGCAGGGAGCAAGGCAAGGCGGTTTTAGGACCAGGTTAAGCAGCGTTCATTAGGAACAGCAAGTAGAACAAAACATGGACAAGCAGAAAGAAAGCTACTCGTGAATGTTTTAATTGTTTGATTTTTCTGCCGTGGGAAGAACTTTCTTTTGTTTCACGCCTTGAGTCCACTGGGCATGGCTTTGACGCCGTTTTGGTCCGTTCTCCATACGGCTTCATGTCCCATCAGGAGCGTTTAAGAAGTGAGCAGTTGTTTAATTTTTAACTTGCTCAGATTTGGTAATTTTCCCTTGATTTATGTGCTAATACCCTGGGTGAGTACGCTACGTAGTTAAGCGGTTTCCTTTTTGTCTGTCTTTACAGTTGGGAGTCTGAACAGGGTTTATTTTTAAAATTGACTGGATTATTTTGTCTCTTATATGTCTGACTTCCAATCAGCTTGATTTACTCTCTGCTTGCTTGATGATTATGAAACATGCTGTGATGCATCTGGAATAACATTGTGTAGAACGGCTCAGATCAGCAGTCACATCATCAATTTAAAGGTCCAGTGTGTAAGATTCAGTCGGCTACCACATTTACAGAATATGGCTTTCATTTGTGTACAATCACTGTATTGCCAGCAGCAACTACACTGCTACTGTAGATGCCACTAAATTCTGCACACTGCTCTTTCAGGTTCCGCTTTCCAGCCCTTCTCTCTCTCCCATGATGGAGCCAGTAACTCATTAGTCTCCCAGCTAGTACTGTAAGTCAACTTGTAGATTACAAGATTGCCGTAATAACTTCCCAGATTTGTAAAATCCTGTGTCAGTTATTACAAACAAATATGTCATGTTTTGGCATCGTACAGTAGAAGCCTTTAAACTTGTGGCTCTCTCTCTGAAACAACTGGTACAGGTAAATATTTTTGAGCCCTTGCTTACTACATGTGAATGTCCACCCCCATCAATTTTGGCACCATTAACAACATCAATATATTTAACATTACCCTTCTAATTTATTTTCAGTGACGCTATCAATAAAACGTTGTACTCCTAAACCTCCTGACTGACTGACCTGACTGAAAAATGCACTCAAACTCAAAGCAGTAGATTCATAAAACCCCCAGCCCAAAAAACAGGACTTAATGAAACCTCATGGTCACAACTGCAGGTTGTTCCAATAGTAACAAGGCTATGGCCAAGGGAAACATTTAAACATCCAAAGACCTCAGCTGGGGCTACTTAGCTACTTAGTCTAGGTTACTGTAGTGATTTGTGGAAGAGGCATCCATTTGTCCTAGTTGAGCTGGCAGTGCGGTAGCTATCCTACATGGAAAACAGCCCCTGGTGAAAATGACTTTCCATTACTTGTGACCCCCATCTGTAAATGATGTTCCCCACTGATAGGATAAATCGCTGCCTTACATATCAACCAGATTTTTTGTTGCAAGATAATGAAGGCACATAGTGTGACCCCACAATGTAGAAATACCTCCCTAAAAATAGAATAATGTATTCATGTTTTTCTAGATGTTTGGATGATGGATGATATTCAGGGGAGCCGTGTGCTTCCACAGTCTCCGTCTGAGGAACCTAAAATATGAAACAATGTCATCTCGCAGTAGTATTCTTGTCATATTTGTTTTTTTTCTTTTTTTTGTATTTTCATATTTTTCTCTGGATCATGACACTTTATTTCTGTATAGTCAGCATCTTAGAAGATATATTGATCACATCATTAGAATGCAATGAATGGGAGAGCATGTTAAAATTGATTGCTGCAGGGATGCTTCTGAAAGAGATATGTTTCATTGCACAACTCACAAATCAATAGTCTCAAAATAACAAATGATCTTGTATCAAGTTATGTGCTCATGGCTATCTGTCATAGTGTGTCAGTGTGCGTGTGTGTGCAGTGTGAGTACACTGTGGCTCGTTCATTTAGCAGAGAGCACTGAAGCAGAATTTAGTGTCATAACAAAGCAAAAGAATCAATGCAGAAGCACTCTTGATCTCTGTTCTGTGTAAAACAAATATCACTGGTGCAAGATGACAGCTCAGAAACAGGCAACTCTGGAGAGTGGATTAAAAAAACTAAATAAATTGGAAGTCATTTTTCATCTGTTTTTTTTTTTTTTGTTTGTTTTTTAACATTTGGGTATTTTGAATCTGAGTTCATTGCTAAATCGGTATGGTCAGTTTCATGAGCAGAGATGTCTCTGTAAGTGGGCCAGGCTGCCTGACATCACGTCCTGAGAAGAGAAACATCTCAAGATAGTTGCAAGCTCATGAGTCACACTGTATGTGCTGTCACAGTGTGCTATTCTTTAGTGGCTCAACTCAAAATAGAGAAAATGTTGTCCTGAACATGGATGCTTTAAAACTATATTAGTGATGTTGTGGTCAACATCAGGCCTGGCGCCTTGAGGGGTCTTAAGGGAACTTAACCCCCTCAGTTGCTGCCTCTGTTAAACATTTCTGTGTCTTAGCACATATATTGCTAATGGAGCTATTTTACTGCTTGTAACCTGCACGAATAGAGAAACCACTTTGCCCTAGTACTTACAAAATAGCAACATTGTGGGTGTGAGATAAAGCCAATGCGGTCACCTACACCTCAGTCAATGCAGAACTGCCAAGATTGTGACGACCAAAGCCACCACACTCATAAGATTCACTCCAAGACTACATTATAAACAAAGCTGAAATATTGCTGTGACCAATACTGATATGGTATTGGAGAGAGCACAGACCCTTACCTCACATCACTTCTTACAGAAACTCTTATTGGCCTTCTGGCTGAAAATATTAATATGTTTTCAGGCAGACTGTTAAACGTATGAAAAGGTTCCTGGGAATCATTGAAACATGCAGAGTTAATTCACTGGTTTTGCTTGAATAACTGAGGTAATAGAAAAACTTTTATCAAAGCACCCTCTTACTTCCCAAAGGCAGTTTGGCTCATCGGCAAGCAGAGCCATCTCCTGAGATTATTGGATTATTCTGTTTTTCAGAAGGGCAGCATTCATATAGTTAAACATGCATCTGTCTTTCTATAGTTCCTTACAATCAATTCAGGGATTGGCTTCAGGGCAATTTTAAGATATGTTAATTCCACAGTCAAAACACACTTTGGACTGACTGAAAACACAAAATATAAATCCCAACCTGATAGTATGCAGACCACATGAGTTATATTAGGTGGTGAGATATAGTAAAAACTTTTTACTGTAGATAATTACATAAAATACCAGATATGAACAGTATTTTTTCTTTTTCTTTTCATCTCTCTCTCTCTCTCTCTCTCTCTCTCTCTCTCTCTTCTTCTCTCTTCTCGCGCTTCTTCTCTCTCTCTCTCTCTCTCTCTCTCTCTCTCTCTCTCTCTCTCTCTCATTTGTAGGGCAAATTCTAGCCTTAAATCCCAAAAGGGCGCACACATTTGATTTTGCATAGATAACTAGCCTTGTGTGGTCTAAACTGTCCCACAGTTATTTACAAATGATTTGTTTGGATTTATGTATTCATGCATCATTAATCTATTTCAATTGTTTGCACTGATAATGAGGTATGAGGTATGGATATGTATCTTTTCCTTTATAAAACCCAAACTGATGCTAGCAAGATGGAAAATGTATCTCTTTGTTTGTCCGTTGAATCAGTCAACATCAGTATGGAGACTGGTAGTCTAAATGCAGCCATGTTTCATGGTAGAGTCACACCTGGCTCACCACAAATTGAATTTCAGCTTGCCTTTGAATGCGTTGTAAATTTAATTTGCAATGTTCAGGTTGTATATATTTTTTTCTGCAGTCCAGATATGATTGTAATCTCAATAACCCAAAAATCAGATTCAGTCTTTTGCACATCCTCTGAAGTAAATTAATAAACCAGTCACAGCTGTAGCAGTCATTATTCATTTAATTCTTAATTGCCATTTTTTAAAATACATGTATTTAAAATGTGATTAAGCAATGAATAATTACCAGTTAAGGATTTAATGTCTCAGTGTTGTAATATTGCACTGCCATTAGGACTATACACTTATGTTTTCTAATTTTGCTGAATTTGGAATATGATTAACCTTCCTGGGTCCTATTTACTAATTTCATGACAGCATTGCTGTGCATTTGTACCTGCTTAACATGCAAAGTGCATACATGGCTATGTCTACATTTCCAGAAATATGAGCAAAAAAATGAAATGCCTTTTGTGAATCATTTTTTAATTTTTTTATTTGTTAGCAGAGTCACTCATTTCTGATTTCACTAAGGTGTATATATAACATATGTTTTACTCTCTGTTGTGGCAGCAAGAACAGAACAGTTAGTTCATTATACTACACTTTCCATTTCTCTTTCTGAGTTCACACTGGGTATAATTTTAGGCTTTGAAATGAATCAAATTATCATTAGCTAATAAAAGTATTGCTCTCTAAAATCTGCAGTCTCCAAACGTGTAAACCCAGCTGGCTGTTTTCCTTCACGTATAAAGAAATGCTCAGGCTTGTTATATCCCTTAGGTCTGCATCACTTATCATGTTCCCACTGGAGTGAGATTCAATAGAAATTGATTGAGTGGTGCTCTGCACCTCTCTCTCACGCTCTCTTCACAATCCCAGTCATCCTCTAGGATATCCGCAGCCAGACCTGCAGCTCTAACCTCTCTGCACTGCTCTGACCAGGACTGTGCTGTCTTTATAGGCTGATAAATGTGCGTGCGTGCGTGCGTGCGTGCGTGCGTGGGTGCACAAGGGAGATAGATGTAGAGAGAGAGGCTGACTGAGTGTGTGTGTGTGTGTGTGTGTGTGTGTGTGTGTGTGTGTGTGTGTGTGTGTAATATGCAGTATATATGGGTGAGAGGCTAAGATAGTGTGGTTTACTGTGCTACTGCAGCCAAAAGAGAGGAAAGTGACATTTTTTCTCTCTGCAGACTTTTTGTTCACCGCTTTTTAAAAAGGTGAGAGTATGCAAATCATTTTCTCAACCTAATTTTAATACAAGCCTTTTTTTTTTTACATTTCTTTATTTTTTTGCTTTCTGATATTACCATGAGTTGAGTTTTTAACTGAAAATGTAAATGAATGCATTTTCCCGTCACTAGTGTTATTTTCAATTTTTGAAACTTTATTAATCACGTTGAACGTGAAATTACTTCTCCGCACTTAACCCATCCACACATGCACATGCATAGGGTCACACACTCAAATTGACAGATGCCAGATTTACTGGAGTGGCGGGCATCAACTCACAGTGCCCAGGGAGCGGATGTTGAGGGGGGAGCAGCGAGAGCGGGGATCGAACCCCCAACCTTGGGGGTTATTTGACTACGCACTCTACCACTGAGCCATATTTTGACTTCAGTCTTCATCTGTCTGTATTTCAATGTGCAAATTGAAAAGATGCATAAAACAGGTGGATGTTGAAAAAAGGACAGAAAAAAGTAATGTTTCATTTCATTACTACACATCTACTGACTTGGAACAGTTGGAAAAAAAAGTGATTGATTGAATGTAACACTGTCAGGCAATAGTCTAGATGTAGCAATGATGATATTTCTGTATCCTGGGCACAGTAATTTGTTTGGTTGACAGAAGTATCTTTTAAAAGTGTCCCGGTGAGTTCAAAAACATTTTGTTTAATCCATGCTGCTCATAATAATTACGATTGTAACATTTCATGAAGTTAATATGTCTCTATAATTTCTCAGGAAAACACTGGTCACAGAAAACAAATATTGCTACAGATGCTATGCCAAGAACAAAAGAAGAAAAAGAAAAAGGAGATTAACAGTATTGTTTATACTATATACAATATGATTTAGGTTGTGAAATTGTGCACTTACACATGCACCTGGGCAAACCTACAGATTGCTTGTTATTCTCCATTTCATCTGCAAGATGTGAAATCTTGATATATAGCACATTATTTCAAATGTCAATTCTTCTGCCCGCCCCTTTAGATGATAGAGCTGTTCATCTAAAGCAGCTGGAGAAACACGACTTGCAGCTTTAAATCTAGACTCGTATTTCTAAACCTAAGAGACCTGAGAATCCAAAAGCTACTAAATGTTAGGTCCTATGATGTTGTGGCTGTAAAAGGTAAATGTGGCTTTTCATCTTATGTATTTACCTTCTCTAAAGGTATCTGTGTTAGTGTGACAACCTAAATAACTGGTATATTGACCTCTACCTGACAGCCAGTGATATAAAAGCACTTCAGAGAGCAGAGACTTAAGAGGCTGGAAAGAAAGGAAAAGACCAAAAGAAAAGTCAGTGTTCACCCAGTGGTCGGGAGTCCTTTCAGTGTTGTAAAATACCTCAGCCCTTTGTTACTGTGCACATTTAATGAGCTTCTGGCCTTTACGATTTCTGTGTTTAATTTCTTTGCAAATGAATATGTCTTGTTTGCAGCACTGCGGCTTGTCAGAGGTCAGAGAGATCATCTGCAGCTTCAATAAAATGTTTTTATTCACTTTTGAAATTGTTACAAAACTATTACATGTAAATTATGAAGGCTCCTAACTCTTGGATTAAATGGATCTGCCATTACCTCAGCACCTGGATGCTTTATTTTATTGATCTCCTCTTTAAGGCTTTTACTTTGTAACCTGCAGTTCTATAAGATTGATTTGTAGGCTTTTAATTTGTGCTATGACGTGCTGATTCATCACATAGCCTGCAGATCTGCACATCAACTCCTCCACTTGGTCTGCATATTCTCTTGTTGACTTTCTCTCAGGCTGCCTGTCACCTTGTCTCAGTCCTCTCTGCCCGTCTCTCCTTCTGTCTGTCTCTGCGGGATCGATTACTGTCATAATTAAAAGTCTAACATGAAGGCCCATTGATTCAGAGGGTCTATTACGGCTGTGACCTGTGGTCTGCTGTATGTCTGCCTGTGGTTTTATGTGTGTTTCTGTGTGTTCGGTTCAGCTACTGTCTTCTTGACTACTGTGCGTGTGTTTGTGTGTGTGCAAATCATAATTATATGATTTTAGTTAAGCAATGGCAAATGTTTTATGTAAACATCCCTGCAGCAACATTCAGAATACTAACTCACATTTACAGAAGTTAACCTCAAGAAAATATTTGTATACAGAGAGTTGCACACACACACACACACCACATTTAACAATTATTACCGTATATTAAATGTATTGCATTATTATCAATTAAGATTGGCAGATTAACTCATCTCGATTCAGACTCTCCTCTGTTGTGACTAATTGATCTAACATTTATCCCAGCATTGAGATTGGCTGCACTTATTAAGTAATTGAAATATGTAATGTGATAGATCGTCACTTTCTGAGCTGGATCACTCACACACTGTAGATCCTGATTAATTTAATTATCTCATGGTCTAAACACACACCTCACCTCATTCACTGAATATGTATGAATATGTAGCACCTCTGCTTCTCTTGCATGAAGCTTAATGTAAAGTGTTTCATAACGGCTGACAGTGCAAGTGCAGGTACAAATGCAATGTGTCATAGATAATTGAAATATTTCTGCAACTCTTTTTTTCTGAACATCGCAACATTAAGATTAGTGCAAAGTTTTTAAAGCCTTGCATCGCTACAATTTTAATACACACAGGCGTTAAGTGACAGCAGTTGCCCTTTTGTAAATGTAGTTGACTAAGAATTCCATTTCCTGCCCTGCAAAGATAACAAATATCTCATTTTTATTTGTCCTCAAAATGAGCTCATTGCACTAACAGGGTCACTAACAGTGTTGGCTTCATTGTTTTTACTGACATGATTTCTAAACTAATCCCAACATTGGAAACAAATCTACATAAATTCAACTATTTAATAATTATCTCAGTAAAAGAGAAACATGTCCCTTTAACCTCATCAGTGTTGCCATGAGTTATGAATGTTGTTTCCCTAAATTGAATTATCCTTTATCATGTAAATAATTATGCACGGTATAATTTGAAACATGACTTAGTTCAGTGAAAAGATGTCACGTTTGTACATCATCAGTTTGTGACTTTTATCACGTTGGTTTATGTCTTCATAAAACAAACTTTTTTTAATTTGTGCACAGTAATGAAATCAAATTAATTTTCTAAAAAGTCATTGGTGTAGCCTCTTCATCTTGAATGTAACTTTGAGGTTATTTTGGTACATGTGGTATAAAAGGAGACATGGATTATATTAGTATTATCTGTTTTTTCCAATGATACTTAAAGCTAGATTTATGCTTATATTGAGTAGAATATTTAAACCCAATATGTCCATTTAATGACTGCAAATAATGAATGACAATTCATAAATAAATCTTCAGTCAGTTGTATTGGTAAAAGTGAGCAATTTTTACAACAACAACTTGGTTTTGATATGTATTGATAAAAGTTTGTCTCCACTCTTCTTCACTGTCCACTAATGAATAGCAATTTAAAGTTTCCCCTGTTGCCCTTTGGCATCATTTCCCTGTCACTTTGTGCTGTGAGACACAAAATGAAATGAAAACCTTTTTCTGCTCAAAAGCTCCAGTAGGACCATGTAATGAAACCTGTTTGATGACACAGTAAACGACTTTTATTTTCTTGGGGGAAAAGACAGTCTAAAAGCCATTTTTCATTGGTGTAAAGGGGGCAAAAGGCAGGTTTTGGTGTGGCAAGTGATGAATGGTTAGTGGGAGGGAATCCATCTGCTGCATCAACACAACGGAAATGGGATCGTCCACTGATAAAAAATTGCACAGAGAAGACAAGCCTAATTCACACACAAGACCCCAACACACTGTAGAGTACAAAAGAGTGTGTGTGTGAGAGAGAGAGGGAGAAAGAAAGGATGTCTTTCAATCAGTCTTTCAATTCACTCCTCTCTCCCTCTGTCTCTCTGTCTGTCTCTCTCTCTCGCTCTAGTATTCACTAGTGGCTGTGAGCCATCCCGACTAAATACCAACTATCTATCATTGAGATATTTCATATTTTTTAAATTCAATAAGCAGATATGATTTATGTAGTAGCTCAAGCCGCTTTGGTATAGAATTATGTTGAGGTATAGGAATATAGACAATAATATACATTAAGTTTTTTGTGTTTTTAGATTTAAATGTACAATAATATAAAATAAAAATCTCCAGATGGTTAGAAACCACGTTAAGTTTTTTATGAATATCCTTGAAGTTTTACGTTTGGGAGACTGAATTGCATTATATGCAATTACATTGTTTACTGTCGTATGCTAGCTTCCTGAAAAAGGGCAAGCTTTAACTTTACTTCCTGTTACTTCACTTGGATCTGTCACTGTTCAGAAATATGGATCTGCAGAGTTTGAAACAAATGTTTTCACTTTCATCTGCTAAAGATGGAAAGTTTCTCTGTGCTCACCCATAATGTAAGTTTAAGATGTGTACACATAAGCAGCTCCTATAACCCAAAATGTGCCTAGATGTCAACTTTCAAGATACTGGATACCTTTTTTCATCATTTGCTGCTGTTCTCTGTCCCGCCATATATAAAAGCGATGTTAGTCCAACAGTCCAACACCCATCTATTTCATTCAGGAAACAACGCTAAAATGTCATTCATATACTATAGAACTTAATCGCTTGCTTAGATTATGTTCAGAGGTTACATGTTTTTGGAAAATGAAGTGCTACATTTATGGACTGCACTGAAGCCATGCAGTCATGATGAAAAGCATACATAGTGCAGGACATCCAAGTTTGCAGCGTTTCTGGTTAAGATTAGGGGAATACTGTCATGCATAAACATACCATAAAAGTTAAATAATGGAGTTATTACAGGGGGATATTGTACTGTGAGGGGAAAAAAATGTTAGAAAATGCGAAGATCAGTTAGTCTTTAAAGAAGCGCCAATCAGCAATGTTGGAATCAGCTAACATGCAGTAATACATTTTTTTTTAACTCAAAATGTGTCTTTTGCTTAATATGAGACAAAAATATGTTATTGAAATGATGACGTGAAAGTCAATGACAATTACATACAGTTCCAAAAAATACAAAACTGCAGTAATCTTGTCATACTGTACTGAACTGTCACTCTCTCCCGAGTGTTTTGATTGACAGCTTTTCAAATCTTTAATTGTAACAAATCCATTGTTTATACAGCTTTACATAAAACAACAGCAGTTGGGAGCTGTGAATCAAGTCAACAAGCAGAGGACACTTAATCACTCTCTCTTACTCTCTCACAGCATACTGTGTGACTTCCTGAGATTAGCATAACAAAAATAGGATTTTAATTCTTTTTACAACATTTCCATCATTCATTCTTCCCAACTTTCTATATAAAACTTACTGCTATTGTTTTGCTAGGCTTAAACCAAGATGGAGGAATGCAAATTATTTATCACAGACATTCATTCATGTTGTCTTAGTTCATGCTCCGATATTTTGCGATTGCAGCATTTTTCAGTGGCTGCTGGGCCGGAGCACAAACTTCAGAAATATAATATGATTTACATTCTGTGTTGTTTTCACAAATACTGTACAATGTCGTCCGAGGAAGCAAACAGGACCATCTGTAACTTTTTCTTCTCTTTGCAGGACAGCATACCAGGAGTTTATGTAGTGATCGGTTTTGGTCACATGTACCTGGCCATATATATATATATTGTTCTTAATAGATGGTTACTCGTTTACATATGTTGTTTTTGTTTATTGTTCTGATTCTGATATGTGTTTGTGAATCGGTCTCTCTACATCTCTATATTGTGGTATCAAAGTATTTTTGAATGCGTGTACCCAAAACGTTTTGAAGACGAAACACTACATGTCTTAAAGATTTCTTGAAACTTCCAAAGTACTCTCGCATGTGTAATGGAAAAGAGCATGCCACTAATCTTGTGAAAATTGTCAAAATTATCTGGTTTCTTTGCAACATGGTCAAACACCAGATTGTCGTCACAAAGAAAAATTACGTTTGCATGTTTCATTCGCTGAAGTGACGAATAGAACCAATGTTTACCTGACAAAGACCTCCAGCTGCAGCGTGAATTATGAGTGCTGTCTGTCACTGACAAAGGTGGATGTTCTCATTAGTGCTGCAAAACCTCTCAGGGTGGAAGTAGGCTCGGAAGTTAGAGTCAACAAAGCCTGTGACACTTGCAGGCTGCTCCTAATTTGCCATGTTCTTTTAGCTCCCTGTTTTGGTTTTTAAGCTTGTAACTTTGCTGTTTTTATTCAGTGTCTCCAGGAACAGAAAACAGCTGTTTTCCCCATTGTACACCACCTGCCCAGCACCAAACAGCAGACAGACAAAGTTGACAACTGGCTGGTGAGCATAGTGAAACATTTAGCAGAGGTAAAGGACAATGAGTACTGGACATTTTTAGGTCACACACACACAACTCCAAATAAATCTTAATGTTAATTGGTAAAGAACTCTTTGCTAATGTGCGCATATCAACTTTATTAGGTAATAATGTGTCAGTGTTGGGTTCATAGCTTGTTCTGCTGCTCCAAAATAGCCAAAACAGATCTCTTATTTATAGTATATTTATAGTTAACTTAACAAAATCTTTTTGGTGCACCTAAACCTGACCAAACTGTAATTGTTGTGGTGGCAGAACATTCATATAGTATTTATCCTTTTTTTGGAAAGCAAAGGCAAAACAACATTGTTGGTCAGTTTGGTTTATATGAGAGTTGACGTCAAATACTCCTCATACTGCATGTAAAGTATCAAATACATTATAAATACATTGCAATATATCTTTTCCAAAAATGTCTAAACAGCCCAACTTTGCATGTTGATTTCCCTCATGAAGAGGACAAACAGAGATGAGTATCTTTCCCTCTTACTATGTTTGAAGAACTAACAGTGGAGCCAAGTTCCTTTTGTTTATTTAATCAGCCTTCTTTTCTGGAAGAAACCCAAGAGAAAGCGACACAATTTTCAGAGAATTTGCAATTCCTCTGAGCTGAAAACAACCCGGCCAGCAAAGCATGTCATTTTATCTCTCAGAGGGTGAGCGAGACATCCTCAAGTGCAAACAGGGTTTGGTTTTTTGTGTTTACGTGGGCGTGCATGCGTGTGTGTATTTGACAGAGTGTGCCGCAGGAGGTGTGCTGCAACAAAAAAAAATACTCTTAGTAGCACACCAGACGAGGAAAGCAAATGACTACTTTCCCCCTTTTTTACCATGTTGATAGAAGAGCCTCGATATGTTCCTGTTCTTTTCTCAGCAGGGAAAGGTGTATCTACATTTGCCACTGTGAGCTTATATGCGTCTCCTTTTTCATGTGTGTGTATCTAAAGTTTTTTTCCTGCAGTGCTCCATTGTTCCTCTGTTGTTGTAAGAGAGGTGTTTGTTTGCTCGTTGAATATAAATGGTAGCTTACAGCACATTGGTAATTGTCAATAACATCCTGGAGCTTCAGGTAAAGACACGATGCCAAGCTAAAGACTTATAAAGATGAAGACATATTGTGGTTCACACACATCTCAGGTTGTGTAATGTAGAGTGTGGGAGTCTTTACCAGTAATTTGCATTTCAAATTCTTTTCAGGGGAATGCTGTATGCTTAGCAGTTCAAATGTGTAATTGCTATAATGCTAATTTAATCTCTCCCCTCTCCTGGACAGGTGCAGTGTCAGAGAGAGAGCGAGTGGCAACAAGAGAACAAAGTGCTCACAGAAAAAGGTACTGTGCTCACACACAAATACAGACACACTCCTACGTGTTGAGACACATTAATGAACATCCATATTTTCCCTCTGGCTATAGTGTAATGTTCAATTTAATGCTCTAATGTCCCTTAATGACTGCTTCATGTGCATGGGCTTATTGTGCATCTATCAACCTGAAGCACATCTAATCAGACAATTAGCCCTCATCTTGGGCTAATTTCCATGTATGTATTCATCACCACAACTGACTGTCTAAATAGGAACACGAATACATTGTCGCTTTATCACACACGCGTGCACACACATCTGTCTGCATGTGTGGACAAACTGAGTAAAGCTTAGCATCAAGCTAAAACAAATACCTGCAGTTATGAGTACCTGACTGTAGAGCAGTTGATGCTGTTCAGAAGTGTGGTCAGAGACTGTGACAAAAACATCACCCAGTGCAAACAGCATCAGAGAGGAGAGTATGTTTTTTCTGCCTGTGTCGTTCTGATCCAACTACTGCTGCTGAAGGTAGCACACTGACTATGGATGAGTGCCTACGCTTCAAAATACCCAGACTATCCCTTTAAGGAGCTTCCACACTACTGCGTGGAAAGAGGGGAAGGCATTAGAGGGGATGTTTCGATCATGGCGGTATGGGGTATGAATTAGTGACCACCCACGTGCACAGGCACCTGCTGCCCAGAGTTCACTTCACTGTTAAATTTGTGCTGGTAACTATCTGACAACATATGCCACTTCTGGACATGCATTACTTTTTGGGTTGGTGCTTATGAACGCTGGCAGCATCCAGGATTTTTCCTGCACGGCGGTATTAAACATCCTTTACAAATATATATCATTAAGTGCCATAACGTCTACATTTATGAACTACTGATCAAGACGCTAGCAAAATAATTTTTTATTATTTTTTTGTGTTCTTTGCTCAGCAGCAATTCTTTTGACTTTCTCCGATACGGCGAATGCTTTGTTTATAAATCTCTGTCCAATTTTTTTCATTTTAAATTCCCCATCAATTCCCAACACATTGAGGCCTCTTGTCTGCATTTCAAATGGCTCACACACAGGATCTGAACTAGACAGACCAACCTAGCAAAAAAGTTGGATTAACTGGATGTGCTTAGACCACTAATTTAATTTTCCTAATTAAAATGGAGGAGAAACATTCTCTCTTCCTCTGTTTTACTGTAATTAGGAAAATGAATTTTCATATCATAGTATTATTATGCAGAACCCCATTTTGGGTCCTGACTGTTTAACAAATAACAAATGTACATGAACGATCAAATCAGACTATTGGCCCTTAAATTTGCACAATGATGGAATCAAGGTGTGTGGCACAGCTGAGATTGGGTCCGTATTTTTGTTTTTGTCACTTTAGCACCAAATTAAAACACCACCAGCTGCTC
The DNA here is from genome assembly GCF_000972845.2 of Larimichthys crocea. NCBI lineage: Eukaryota > Metazoa > Chordata > Actinopteri > Sciaenidae > Larimichthys > Larimichthys crocea. The sequence continues at coordinate 13,849,870 of NC_040022.1, forward strand.
AGGCCTCATCTTATCCGAATCACAAGTGATAAGAACAGTTGTCTTGGTTTGGGTTGGCAGAGGTAGATCTAAAATGAGTTAAACTGCTGGCCTCTTCCCCTTTGATTTATATTTTCATATAGTGTACATGCATTGTAATAACAGGTAAATATGTAATAATAAGTAAAAATGTTCAAACCAGTTTTATATTGATTAAATGCTGGACCAGACAAAGTGTTGCATGTTATTCAGCTGCTCCCAAGTGGGACATAATCAGAGCTCATGGATAACAGCGGATTTGCAAGGCAATTTTTTGTTCCTGCGGATCTTTCACAGTAAAAGCCAGCTGTTTCTGTCTACTAAAACACTGCAGTGATTTTGATTTCATACAGAACAGTTGAGTTTGTATCAACAGCATAATGAAGTAACTTTAACAGAGCAAATGGGAGCAGATCAAAACGAGGTTTACCTTTCAATCCGTTACACAACTGTAAAACAAACTATAGAAACTATAGCTAGCTAAGTACTTCGCTAGGATAGCAAACAGATGTGATAAGGGTTAATGACATGAAGGCCGAAACACCAGTTTTCTTTTCTATCAGTGGTGAATTACCACCTTACTCTGTCTCCGACTGGTCAGTACTCATTGCCTTTGTTGATTAGGTTGTTTAGGTTTGGACATAAGGAGGTCCTGGTGGATTGGTTGGTCTAGGTAAAGAAATATTGGTCAGGAACAGGTTTATAATATAGTCATATTGAAAAGTAAAAATGATGTGGCCATTTTTATTGTTTTTACAATGTACTGCTAAGATATGACTGTGCATCTCCATCTGCTCAGCTGTGATGCATACTCTGCTACACTAAAGGGCTGACATCTCTGAGAGCTGCTTCTTGTCTCTTTTTAATTATCTTGTGATGACTGATATATCGAACCGACACTGTCTCAACCCTAATGTCTGTACCCATGCAATGCCATGCTTCTTGTTGAATGCATTGCAATGATATGTGCATTTGATCTGCATTATCTGATTTGGGAATATCCGACACCCCTCTGACTAATTACAGTAGACATCAGTTTAACAACAAGGGTATATTCATCGCTTCATTCAATTTTCAGCCTTAGTACCTGACTAAATAGGTACATGACCTACTGTGCTTACTTACACACCAGCACCACCTGCTAAAATATTCCACACAGATTTTAATTGTGAACAGTGATTATCAAACACACACAGTGAGTGTCACGGGTGTCTTCAAGATATGTCACAAGCTCCAAAACACTGAATATCATTTTCTCTGGATAATAATAATAAAGCTTTTAGTTGTATAAACAAGATTATGATGAGGAGTTTTATGGTCCATGACCATTGCTGTGCATAATAATCACCAAGACACAATTTAAGGCAACTTATTGTTTAGTAATACAAAGTTAATGCAACATAATCAAAGTCTCCCAGTGGTTTGTTTTGAAGTAACTCTTTCTGTTCAGTTCTGATCTGTTTGCACTTTTATTTGGTAATGAACACATGATGTTGAATAATTAGATATGAGTCAAATACCTGGAGGTTTGAGCAGGTTTGACTGCATAATGTTATAATGCTATGTGTGTGTGTGCACGGTTCTGTTCTGCCGGCGGCTCAGAGATCTATTATGTCAGTGGTTTGATCTTAAATATCTGAGGTTAACACCATCCTAAGGCACTGGTATGTCTGCAAATATATTCATAGATTTGTTTTTCACAGAAAAGAGTTTAGAATGCGAATGAACAAGAGAAGTTCTTTGGGGATATAACATCTTCATCGTCTTAATTTAATACTTGGAGAGCATCGATTGCAGCAGAGAGACTAAAGGGAATAAAATGGACACGGACAGGAAGTAAAGCAGAGAGAGAAAGAGAGATGGTGACTGTCTGTAGTTTTGTACCTTTGTTTTAATTCTAACCTTTTCACTGACTAAACTGGTTCATTACTCCTGTAGCCATTAAACAAGTGAAGCGGGTCACCCGCGGCACCAGCCGTGATTTGGAATCTACTAAACATAATGTGGTCAAAGTGCGAAAGAAATTTATCTCAGAATGAACCAGTTTATTCTGATTGAGCACAGCTTCTATTTCATTAGCAGAAAGAAAGCCTCTATGACAACAGTATCTATTGAAACAGGTGCGAGGGATTAGAAAACAAATGGCAAGTATTTTCAAGACAAATTATGGGAATATGAGCATGAGAGGGGTGATTTCAAACACAAGACAAACATACAAACATGGAGAAAGAACCTGAAGAATGGCAGGGAAAAGAAAGAAGCAGCCGAGTGGAGACAGGAGGTGAGAGTGACAGCAGTGGAAGTCTTTGATCTCCGGTTTCTAATCAATGAGGATTATGGTCCGTGTGCCTGTGTCAGTCCTGATTATGGTAGCAACACCAGGAGACATGGTGCATCCAGAAGAGTAGCAAACAAAACAGCCCTATTTCAAAGAGAGGTGTTCTGCACAACCCTGTCTGGATGCAGCTGATCGTGTCTGAAGTATTTGACAAGATTCAGAAATTCAACATCCAGATGGATTCCAAATTTACAAAACAGCAGAGAGCGTGAATATGAAGCCAGTGTGGAAATCTTTGCCATACCTAAACATAGTGCTGTGCTCATGTGCTGTCACACCTGAGTCAACCAAAGCACTACATTGTGACTCTAATATATCAGCAGCACATCTCCACTATTGGGAGTAAACACAGTGAATGCATGACACAAGAAACCACACGTCCACGTTACAGAAGATTATAAACTGCAACACAAGGACAGATGGACCCTGGAGAATGACTTGAAAATCTTGGATGTGAATTCTTACAATGGCAGACAGACTTCACCATGTATGTCTTGGGAGTTAGGATGTCAGGATTTTCACTGACGTTTGACACAGCTTTTGGAATCTGATTTGACTGTTTTTTCCTCTTTTGTCATTTCTCACAACATTGCAATGCACAGAACACATTTTTTTCCCCTCTTTTGCCTCATCTCATAAATTACAATACAAATGACAACACATGCACACTGTTCATATACATACGGGTGTCAGTCGGTAACATACAGGTGCAGCAAATTGACCCTGAGCTGCTCCATCGTATATATATATATATATATATATATAGAGACGAAGATCAAGCCTTTGTATATGCGCACTCAACCAGGTGAGATATCTTATCAGAAAATAATAACAGATGTTGTCACAATTATCTAGAGTCCAAAGTGACACATTCACAATGCTTGTGTTGTCAAACCAGCAGTGTAAACATCAGAATTGTTAAAAATGAATGCAAATTATTTAAATAATTAAAAAGAAAAGCAGAAAATCTTCACATGTGAAATCTGGACCTGGAATCTGGAACAAGTTTTTCCCGGATGGGTTACTTTTGTGGCTGAAAGGTAAATCTAATAGTCTGTAGAGGGATCAGCTTCAAAAGGTTAATGGCAATCCCTGTTGACTTCTGTTAATGGTATCTGTACAGTTTTAGTTGTTAATGATATATTTGAACAGGGTTCTCAAGAAAACCAGGCAAAAATTTTCTGAGCAAAAGATTATGTCATCAAATTTTTTTTAAATTTTGTAACCACAGTGGCACCTAGCATGCAAGTTCAAGTTCAGGTCAACTTTATTATCAATGCTGCCATATGTACAGGACATACAGAGAATTGAAATTGTGTTTCCATCTGCAATTACACTATTCCACTTTGCAGAGGTTTTAAGTATACAGTAATCTATGGTATGTATCTAAGAAGAATTTCTTACACCACAAACCAAACCATGTCATCCACCCTTTCCCTGAACTAGTTTCAATGCAGAAGAAATGTCTAATTAAGTCTTGGAAACAAGAACTGTCCTTTTAAATTATGCTTTTTATATTTATAGATGTTCCCTTACTGGTGAGATTTTGTTCTATTTCTACTTTTGGTCGGTTAATACCATGCTGCTGAAAACAGTCAGAGCATTCTGTCACTATGACAGGCTCTGCTAATGAACTGGACCTTTGAATCTCCTCCTAACAGCCTATTCCTGGAACTGATAGCATCACAATCTGATGTCCTGGTACAGAGATGTAGCCAAGATAACCGAACATGTTATCTCGGCTACATCTCTGTCTGACCTTACGTCCCTCTGCACTGAAAGCTTTGCCAATTTGACCCTGTTTTCGCACGATCAATACTGGACTGGACTTAACTGTCTGACCTCACCTCTTAAAAATCTGGACTTGTAAAATATAATAATAATGCTTGTGTGATTTTCTGTACAGTGATTTGTTCAGGTGCAATAAACATACGTATAATACACATTTTCAAAGAACGTAGCTTTACAGTACAAGCTCTGCTTGACTAAAAACTAACTTATATAGAGAGTCAGAGTAAACAAGGTGATAGTAGGCATCCGGCACAACGCAAATTACCCGAGCATGCCCCAATGTACAGATTGTACAGTTCTTGTTGAATAGAAATTGCAACTGTATCTTACAAGCAACAGCGGAACGGACATGAAAGCAAGTTGCAAGAAAGAACACCATTTGTAAATTGCGAAACATAGGGCAATCAGACCAACAAAAACAGACATAGACCAGCATACTGCAGTTCAAAAGCTAGCTGTTCTTTAAGTACGTTTTTAAAGAGTTTGGCTTGATCTCATCAGACAGGTTTTTCAAAGAGTGTGCCTGGTCCTGATGAAGAAAGCTTGATAATCCGTAGTCGTCTGTCTAGACTGTGAAATGACCAGAGCAGCGTTGCCTCAGGATCTCAAGCTGTGCTCTGGCTCATGAGGGCTTAAAAGCTCAGATACAGCTAGGCACTAGTCCAAAACGTGTCTTAAAGGTAATGAATAAAATGTTTTAAATCATTCCTTCTTTGCACTGGCTGCAAATAAAGTCAGAAAAGTGCCGGTCTTCTATAAAAGCAAGCTCAATAGCTTCAATAAATTTGGGTTAAATCCACCTTTCAAGGTGAATTTTTGAGACTTTTCATAGTAAGTGGAAATCTAAATTCTAAATCTAGCAGGCTCTTTAAACAAGAACGAAACCTTACTCCATAGTGGCCCTACGCCTACTCCCATAAAACGATTGTCCAGGGACTTGACTGGATTATTTGCCTTACATTTCATGGCTGAAGCTGTTCATGTCCCTTCAGTGATTAAAGTCTAAGATTCCTTTACCTTGATCAATAATAAAATCCTTGCCAATCTGTACCAACAGTTTGTAGCTTAATCAATAATAAAAGTCTTACGAGTTCAATCATACCTTAATCAATAGTTTCCATTTTAACCGTGTGACTCAACATGACCTCAGTCATTGATGAAGGTCCAACCAATATGACCCTTCTGGGACAAATTGTATGTTTGAATTCTAGACCGACTGTAGATATTTGATTGTTATCACATTTCCCCAATCCAAAAAGGACACTATATTTAGAAACTAGTTTCACATAATCGAGACAATGTCACCGCAAACACAAGCCAAATACCCATAATAATGCTTGTCAATAAAGCAGGCTTTTAAAATAACCACCTATTGTGGTTCTCTGCCATTGAGCTGTTTATTTGGTAATTGAATACAATCCCTACTGAGCGCCGGGAGCACTTCTTCCCTCGCTGTCGTGGCACTGAACAGACAGCAGCAACAGAAGAACGTGTCAATCCTTTTGATCCTCCGTAGTTGCTTTATCGTCTCCGCACAGCTTATGGTATTGGATTGTTGCTACATTTTGTGTCATTTTAACCCACCTTTAAATCATAGAAAAAAGAGAAAGACATCTAGCACAGATGGAAAGAGGCAGACTTCTTTCTCTTTTTTTTCCCCCTTCTGTACCCATTTACTGAAAGGTACAGGAGAATAAGAAGAAACAGAAGCCTTTGAAAGGGGAAGATGAAAGGAGAGAAATGGCTTATTAGAAAAGTGGGGAGAGGAACAGACAACAACTGTTCACGAGGTGACAGACAGGTTTTTGAGGTTTTGTGTCCAGTTTTTGTTTTAGGTCATGCCTGAGCAAAAAGATATGGGAAGATGAAGAGAAATGAGAGAGAGAAGACAGGGAACTACAAGAGCATGTCAAACTCAGGTACTGCTTGATGTGTTTTATGCTTTCTAAAAACCTTGCTCGTGTTTTGTGCCTAATACATATAAGCTAACAGAAATACTTAGAAAAAGGAAATAGGCAAACCGTACCCAGCTGTGAGGAGAATTCAGACAATAGAAACAGTTTTTGTTTTGTGCATTGTGATTGAATTCCATGCCTGATATGCAAAGCAGTTTTTGTTTTTCTTTAGCACTTTCTAAATACATGAATAATAAATAATCCTCAAAGTGGTCAGTGGGGAAGTCTGCAATGGTAAATGAGTTTGCTCAAAGCCATGTATATTGTGACATGGCGAAATGGTGGTTATTCAGCAGACAGAGAGAGAGAGAACAAATCCTTTCAGTTCATCCTGACTCATAGATGGGTGAACTCAGAAGTATTTACCTTCAGTGTCAAAATTTTTAGATGTTCCCTGTGCCCTTTTTTCTTGATCTCTCTTGCCCACATATATATTTTTATATTTCATCTTTTTATTTTGTCTGTATGCCTGAATGTATCCTTTGTTCTGTCTGCTATCCTCTTATAGCATCACTTTAAATGTGCAATGAGACCAGTAATCTTTCCTCTGAGGTCAAAGATGAAGGAAAAACTGCTTGAGTCAAGAGCATATACCTTTGTATTCTTTGCATTTGATCTGGTTAGGTTTGCTTTCATATTACAAATTATACATGGAATATGTCATTATCACCCATGTGAGCTGCATATCACTATACTTGGTGTGTAGCTGGGTGTGTGTCTGATGTTGCTGTGTTTCGTTGGTAGCTTTCTTTCTTTTAATTTTTGTCCAAATGACTCTCCATGAAGTGTCAATAAAAAAATTCGGTCTCCTCCTCTCCTCATGTGCTACTGCAGCTCATTTTGTTTCATTGCATTCATTTTCCTCTCTGCCTGTTTACAGTATACCATTAAAAAAGTTGATCCAGACCGAGACCACCTTGTGGTCCAAGGAGCACACTCTCTGGCCTCCTGCCTTGTAGGTCTGTCGATGTTTCAGTGAATAACCCTGTTAACTGGAGATTTTCCACCATTTAACAGTCTGGTTGTTACAATGCCAGCTAACAGAGTCACTTATTAAACCGAAACACCCACAAGCCATGGGATACAAATGCCACAGCTGTGGTGAATTCGGTTATTAGTAGACCAGTCTGGGTTTTCTGGTCGGGAGTTCCAGATTGCATGTTGTGGCAGCTCTGTGACTTTTTCTTTCTCTAATCCTGTCCAAAATTCAGATTGTGGGACACTTGTGATTTTGTAAGAAAATTTCAATAGCATATACACTGACCATGTAAAAGATAATAAGGGAGTTAAAAAAAAATACAGAGGCATGTTTATTTTGTGAGTTTTTCAAGGTTTCAGCAGGACAATACAGTTTTGTGGCACAGACAGTACTTTAGTAGCATGCATTTATTGTTGTTTTTGGTATCTTCAGGACTATTACCGATTAAAAATTAAAGGATAGAAATTGCTAGAGATTTATGATTAAATAAAGCAACGACATAATAATCAACAAATAACCTGTGTGTGTCTTAAATAAAGAAAGCTTTAAAAAAATGACATGGATGATTACAAAAACAACTGAACAATTGTAAAGTATCAGTCCATTTACTGCAGTCAGCAGAACCTTTGTAGCAGTAATAGTATTGTTGGTGAGTATTTATTGATCATTGCTTACAATTACAGACAAAACTTACTTTTTTAACAAGATTGTATTATTCATATTTGCTGTGAACCAGTAGGTGAAATAGATTATTTAATGTAGCTTGGCAAAAGTGTGACAGCTGAACAGCCTCACCAACTACTTTAGGTTACATACAGAGTATCACAATGTTAGAATCCAGTCGACATTCTCATAGGGAATATCGTTTTCCGCTAAATCCCTTGTGGGTGAATTTTTATTTTACTTTACTTTTATTCCACTGCTGTCTTTAACTGGTAATTAGCAGAAATGATGTAGTAAAAGTAGTCCCGCACTTAAAAAAAATAGAAATCTGAGAAGCAGATTAAAAGACAACCGCTTTCAGAAGATCAACGACTGCTTAGCACTTCTGTACTGCATGTTATCTCAGTGCCTCCTGTGAACATTTGTTTACATCTGCCTTGATAAATTGGTCACAGTGTGCAGCGTGGAGCAGGCAGTCATCAGTGGCCTGAGGTTGTATTATTTGCTGTAGAATGGAATCCATTTCTTGGTTCCATCTTTGCTCAGAAACAGCCCTGAGACAGAGGAAAAGACTTGTGTAGCCCTCTGGTTGTGGGAGCAGCCAATGAACAGAGCCCAATGGTCCTGAAAGACAAGGCAATTTGGCCAGAGTGATGGGAATAATGAGAAAAGCATCGTAATGTTGCCAGAGTCCAATTTGCAAGGCGGAGAAAGAGAGAGAGCAAGTGAGAGAGAGGGACACACACAGAGAAGCAAGGATGGAGAAGGAAAAAAAAAAAGGAAGGCAAGAAACGGCAGAGAGTGAGCGATCACCCACGCAAAAAGGCCTGGTATTGGTTTTGTGTTCAAGTTGAGGTGGCTGCACATTAACCTGTGCAAATGGAGGTTATGGCATTACTTCCATAGGGTGAACAAGGAGGGGACAACAGGGGTGCTGCCAGTAAAAAAGAGAGAGCGAGATAGAAAGAGAGAGCAATGAACATAAGCAGAGAGAAAATTCAGTCTCTTCATCTCTACGGTATGCATCTTTTAGCCTGAGAATCAGCCACCGATATGTCATTATACAGCACATCTCTGGAAGAACAGATTTGCACTGGGGGTGAAAAAAAGACTTCTAGGGATGAAGCAAATCTTCAGAGAAAGAGAGAAAATGAAAACCATGCCAGAGAGATAAAAGGAGATTGTGAAAATGACAGCTAGAGATAATGAAAAATGAGAGCTGCAAATAAGATAAGATGGACCAGCAGAGAGCAAAGGTGATTTTCTGTAAGAGGCGGATGAAACCACGAGTAGGAGAAAGAGTTAGGACTGCAGAAAAATTGTTAGCCTGGTCAGTCTCCTCTCTCCTGACTTCATGTCATGACTCAGTGGTGTGACACCGGAGAGCAGTGACAAGATTTCAGCAGATGGATGTTTTCTGCCCCCTGGTACCAGTTCAGGACTGAGGCTGACATGCCGCCTGAAGCATCTTAAACTAGAAGCAGCACTTTTGATGCCTTCCACTGCACTGACTGCTCATGATCACAGTGTCTCTCTGAGGGACTGTGTGTCTCAGCAGCTGGGGAGGCACTGGAGATTACCATCGCAGCTGGATTACAGGAGGCGATTGCTTAATAAACGTTTTCACTCTCCTCCTCTAGAGTCATAAAGGGATAGTTACAGTGAGCTGCTCCCAAGGCTGACTTATCTGTTCTCACTGAGACCCTCGAGGGCTGCAGAGAGGAAAGAGACCACATACACAGATTGAGACATACAGTATGTCTACAGGGCAGACAGCAAGTACTTAGTGGGGAGGCAACAGTCTAAAGAAGCCCTGTGGCCATGGAAAAAGACGACACACACACATAAAGTTAATGAAGCTTTTCAGCCCCTATCCATTCCATAATCCAACAGGGATGTTAATCTCCTGTGGGTCCCCTAACTGCTAAAACACACAGATACACACACCTACACACACATTTATTCAGAGAGAGAGAGAGAGAGAGACTGTGATCATGAGCAGTGTGTGGGAAGGAAGGCATTCAGTGGTTGCTTCTCGTTTCTTGATCCATCCGAGTTGGATTAGAGAAGCTTGTTTAGCTCTTCTCTCTGGGTTTTATATATATATATATATTTTTGTGTGTCTCTTGAACTCTCTTGTCAGGTTTCCTATTTTGTTCATTATTAATTCCCTGTAATCATTTTACTCACAGTTCTTTCTGTAATTATGTTGTATCATTTTAGTAGCGTACTATTTCTTTCTGTGCACCCATTTTGTTGTCCTTTCTTGGGCTTTTTTCTTGTCTTTATCTTATACTTCTGTACACCTTCCAAGAGCTGGACTTCCCCAGTTCATTTACACTTTAAATGAACTGTAGTCTGTTTGAATAAATATCAATATAGAGTGTATATAATGTGTAAATATATGCAGAAAATGAACGTGTTTGTTCAGCTGCTCCAAGGATGCTTTGCTAGGTGTAAATGCAGTCTGCTAAGCATGTTTTGAGAGAAAGCCCACGGGTGTGGATGCTTCGTGACCCATTGTGAATTTTGCCATCCACTCAGCTTCGCTGAAGAGCTGCAAGCGCAATACACTCCCACAAGTCATGGCACCTTTCACTCATCCATGGTGAAGGAATCATTATGGATGAAGGAGGGAGTAGCGCTCGCAGCAGCTGTTAATACTGTGGTGGTAATAACAGGCTGTCATCTTTTTTTTGTTGTTTCCGACGAAGGAGTCATAAGAGACATCTCACACCTACAATGAAAACTGAGAGAACAAGCTGTAAAGCCCCATGAATCACTGTTTGATCTCCTGTTGACATTAATGCAGCCCCTCTTTGTTCCACCCAAACTAAAGTTGAATATTCACTTAACAACAACATTTTTCCTCGGAAAACAGATGCATGCATCATGCTATCACTTCCTAGTCAGGCAGCAGCAGTGTCCGAATGTGCTCTGTTGTGCTTTGTTTTGTGAAATTGTTTAATTTTTAGTCTGTTCATAAAACACTACAAGCATTGACTTTGTAGCCAAATCTTTATGCAAATTATTCCTATGTGCCATTGTTTTCCAAAAGCTATGAAAAATGGGCAAGCGAGCCACATTGTTGCGCTGGATGTCCTGTTCCTTCACTATGATCAACATGGGAACTGTAGTTTTCTTTGAGTTGATCTTGCGTAGTATAGAGCAGTAAATGTGCATTCATTCAGGGTTGATAACTACGGTACCTACAGCTGAAAATTAAATTAAAAACTATATCAGTCCAATGGGCTTGAGGGCATAGAGCCACAGATAAGTTCAGAAAATAAAAATCAGAAATAGAAATTTAGACCAGCCTTTTCATTTATTCAAACATTCAATTTCAAACATAACTGAATTGAATCAAACATAATATTTGATTGAATTAAACCATGATGCTGTAAAAATCTGCCTCTTAGGTGAGATAAAGTAACTTGGTTTGAAACTCATTTTGAAAATGCAGCCTCCTCTGCGCCCGACATCCACACTTTATTAAGTGACAGGTCACATTGGTATGTTGTTAGAATAACAAAGAGAAATACAGAATTTTGTCCTGCTTGAGGAAAATTTGGTGAATAACTGCTAACTCAAACTGCCAGCTCCTCTAAACAGTGAATAATACAAACTGCAGATGAATATAGTAAGTATGCAGACAGGGTCAAGAGGTTGATTTACTGCTTGACTAAAGACTAAAAACAGCAAGAGGTGCTATATATGCAGAGTTATGCTGTTATGGCGATAATACAGTGGCAAAGCTGCCAATAAGAGAGGTCAGGGCAAAACAGCAAAGAAAGTGAGACACAAGTAAAGACATAAGAGCTCTTAGTGATAACATCATCCAGAAACCTGACCCCTAACGAGCATCCCCAGCACCCTGTTAAATTTATGTCTGAAAGAAGTAGAGAAAATGGAGTCCTATGCATCACTGCATATGTATACCTAATAAAGTGTTTACAGAGTGTATCTTAAGGTCATATAGGCTAATATGTAATCCGCAAGAATGGATAAATAAGCCTTTAAATCTGGATCTGTTCATAGGCATCATTATTGCTTTGTAGAGCCATAAAAATGCACAAAACCTTTTGCAGTGTGAGCTTTTGACCTTGTGTTTGCAACCACAAAGCCCAGTAATCCCGAAGCTGGAATTTGCATTGCACTGCCTAATTATTATGGACACCCTTCCAACTGTGCCTCTCCAAACACTTCAATACAGTAAAAGTTCATGGTGAGTAACCAAAATGCCAAACGGGTCCATTTAAGAAAAGGATGCTTCATGGAAACAGCTTTGTATGTTGTTGGAGTTTGTACAACGACTGCTAGTCTAAAGGGCCCACTCACTATTTTGTATTATAGCAGGGTTCATTGCCGATGTTTTTTTAGTCTGTGCAGAGGTCAGATCGATGAAGCTGGGCACGACAAATATCCTTCATTTTGCAACTCATCTGAGAGAGAGATATCCTTCTTGAGGTTACGGTACTGCACTGGGAATCGTACTAAATCTGAAAGGTCAACGTAGTAGGTAGGTCAGTGGTAGACCCCAACTGATACAGACAGTTGGTATCACAGGATCCTGGAGAGATTCAGTCCCAGAGAAAATCTGTCTCAGAGTGCTATTTTGTTAAAAACGAACCAAGGCCAGCTGGCACAGATGGCCAGGAAAGCACAGCTTGTTGATTCATAAAAGCAACAATAACAAAAAAAAGGCACTTTTTTCAGGTCAGGTTCAGGTTTCTAAAGTTGAGTTGAACATGGAAAAGAGAAATATCCCTCATAAAAATTTCCAAAAATGAAATGCATTTTTTTCTTCCACTTACATTTAACTCAAACTAAATATTTTTTACCCATGTGTTTCCATGACCTCACTCACTTGTGTATATATGTATCAAATACATTGCCGTCTTTGTTCTTTTAGGGGATACATGTGAATGATGAGACACCAGTGTAATGGTATTAGTCTGTAAATGTTTTTTTTTGACTCTGGGAGCATTACGTTAAAGAAATTAATTATTTTTCAAATAGCTTATGTTCCCAACAAGCTGTGTCTTTCAGTATCTCCTATTGACTTTATTCACCAAGGATATGTATAACAGGCTGAGCATGCTCCTCAATGTTTACATTTATAGCAAATCGAATCAAGTTTATTGTCATATACACCATTATACACACAACAACACACAGTGAAATTCATTTCATTTTACGCTATAAGCAACAGGAGCAGGAGACAGCAACCTGGGACCAACTACTAAGTAAGGAATAGCTTTAAGAGCTCTACATTTAAACATCTACCAACTCATTTATTATTTAGACATAGTAAATGTCATTGTTTTATTATTTTCTAACTTGCACTTGCTCTCCCAGTGTCCAGCTTTTAGGTATCCACATGACAAAGATTGGATTAGTATCTCCGTGTAATTACACTGTGCATGTTTAAATTCAATTCTCTTTTCATATCGACTCGTCTGCCCGTAAACCACGTTGTGGATAAAAGAGAGATATTATCAAAGAATCAAGACTAAAAAAATCTCAAAACCTCACCTCAGAGAATAATGTAATCTAACGAAGATGAAAAAAGTTAGACAGACAAGATTAAAGTGATTTTTTTTTTTTTAACATGAAACTTTTAAGCATGCTGGTTTTCATGATTCATTTTATAGTTGGGACATTCTGCTGCGTGGCCTCCTTTGTATAAGCTGAATGTTTTACCTTTTTCCTTTGCATAAAGCGCCCTGATGGTTTTTATTATAATTGGAAAAGGCAGTTTCATTTTAACCCCACAGGAGGCAAACTCATTCAATTTCTTCACCCAGCAATATATAACGTGACAGCATTGTTTCAGTGCATCTCAGAAAGTCATTAAATGTATATTTTTCTACAGACACATAATTATCTGGAAGATAAGTGGGTGATGTGAACAGACACATGCACAAGCGGTTTCCTAGCTAGATTAATTTATAGTTATTTATTCTTATGCCTCCAGAAAGCATCTTTAGATTGAGACGCTACCTGCTGACAAATCTAATTACAATCAAGGCAGGTGAACTGTTGTTAACATAAAAGGCTAAAAACACTTGATATATGACAGTGTGTTTTTAAGTTTTTAAGTACTGGTGTGTATTTCCCTATTCATTCTTTTTTTGTGGATATGACTGTGTATGTGAGAGTGCTGCAGACTTGAAGGCATATGTACCCGTGCACTTGTGTTGGCTGATGTGCTCATATGTGCGTGTGTGTTCTCTTTCCTGAAAAAAAAAAGTGAGTAAATGAAGCCACTTTTTATAGCGCCTGAAGCATGTTGATTCTCTTCACTCCGAATGAGTGGGTCTGTCCTTAATTGAGCCTCCATGAAAAACCTCCTCTCGTTGTGCGTGGAAATCATGCTTGTAGGCATCAGCCTGCACCATGACCCAATGACTGAAGTATAATCCTGTGACTTTGAACCTCTTTCAAACTTTTATCGCTGTCAGTGTTAGAATTGTATTAATGTATGGGTCTATTTTTGGTAGATGTATAAAACTAGTATGCCTTACAGCAAACATTTTGCATACACACATACACAAGACCTTAAAGAGATAAAGAGGTTGCATGACACTTCGGTCTCATGATGCATCTATCCTTACTTTTCTTCTTCTTAGAAAAAAGGTGTAAGAAACTGGTATAAAAGCCTTACTGATATATTAGCATCGACAATATTATTAGGCCATTTTAGGCAATAGCAAATGTATTTATTTTTAGGCCTTAAATAATCAGTATTCAGTCAACACATAATATTAAGACAGTTGATTTGGAGAGCTGTTTTCTATGAAGCTTGTGACACGAACATCCATGTAGTGCCATTTATCATCATCACGTCTTTTAAGCATGCATGTGAGCCGTCTACTGAAGCTAGCCGAAGGAACGCTGATCTAACCAGCGTCTGTGAACAAGATGGTTCCAGTTGGCTTTTCTCGCTACTTCATCATCTACATGCTTCTCATTTGTTTGGCGAATTCACCAGTTAAACGGCTCGTGTCGTGTTAGACAGCATCTGCACGCTTGAGGGGAGTTTTTTTCCCATCTCTTCGGCATAGAGCAGGATGCATTGGGCAATTCCAGCAAGGCCAAAGCCATTTTTAAAAGCATTAGTGGCACCATCTGCAACAAGGCATGCTGTAGATTGTAACATATGACCGGCTATCCTTCCCCTATGGGTCTTTTATGATATACTGTATGTGTCAACATTCTTTATATGTGCCTTTCTGTTCACCACACACATACAAAACCTCTCACGTACGTTCACAACCGTTCAACTTTGTCTTGAAATGAAGGATGTAGGTGAGTGAAAAAGATCTTGAAAATGAAGTGAAAGGGACTTGAGCACGAAGTCTCGAAAAAAAAAAAAAAGAAAAAAGCATTTTGTTTTACTCTGACAAACTTGAAAGGAACTCACACACACTGGGATTCTCTCTGCTTCTCATTTATGTGCAAATACACTGATGTTACTGAACATTTCCACCCCTAAATGATCAAAAATAAGCCCAAACTAGTTTGGTGTGATGAGAAGGCTTCCATCTGGCTCTCACAAAAGGCGCCAGCTGAGAGCAATAGTCAGCTTCACCAGCATAAGATGCATTGTTGAGATAAAAGAGCCTCTTGACTATAGACTACACAGGCTCATCTGTTTTCTTTTAACTCCTGCTGGATGGTCTTCTGCCCACACGTACACAAGCATGGAAATGCTAAAACACAAGGGAGTTGAGCATAAAACACATGAACGCACACACGTATCACTGATATAATTGCTTTTCCAGTCTTGTATAACCAGCTGTCCCCATACTCGGAGGATAAAACATCTTTGTACGTTGAGTAGACATTTGATTCAGCAGATAGTGAAAAGAAATTTAAATTCAAATAGCCACATTTAAAGCAAACTTCATCTCTGCCCTGTCTTGTCTGTGCTGATATGTGACAGTACACTTGAAGGATCCACATCAGTTTTTTTTTTCCTCTGTGCAGCGTTTATTTCAACGCTCTCTTCTGCACTCAATGGAGAGAGGATTACAGCTGCATCGCTCGAACCATGTCTCGACTGAAATCCATCTATCAACTCTCTCCCTGAGCAATATTTCTATATTCCTCCCAAGTGGAAAGATCAAACATTTGGTATTCCTCAGTGAAATACATTCAAAGGCTCTTAGCCACTTCCACAACCCCTGGTAAAGCTTTCTTATTTTCCCTCCTAAAGCCAATTACTTTACATCACATCAAAAGCATTTATTTATCATTTACAGAGGATCAGGTGATGGCAGTAGGATTCCCCACATGTGCACAGAAACACACATGAACAGATATTTTCCCATCTTGGCACACTGAGGATGTAGCGCTTTTGAAACACATTTTTATGACACAAGCACCTTCAGTGTTTTTTCCCATGAAACATATAAATACCTATTCTTTACGTCTCTCTCTTTCCCTTTCTCTTTCTCTTCTCCCAACTTTTTCCTTCTTTTCACTCCCCCACAGGTGTGAGTGGACAGGATTGGTGAGGTTTCTTCCCAGCATGCAACTGGCACGACACCATCACAGGGCCACTGTGCCCATAACAGGCTGCCTCCTGGCTTTGGCTCTGTTTCTTGCACTACAGGTAAAATTAGTTCTGACAAAATAGCCATTTCTTACTGAGTGGACCTGCCAACGGCGTTTTTTTTCATATTCATTATTTATATCCAATCTACTATTTTTGGCAGTCATGTTAATCACTTGACTCTGGGCACAGATCCACTCAAATTCTATCCTGGCCAGTTTGAGTACCAAAGGGAATGGTGATTTAGACTACCTGCATGTTTTCTGCGTGTTTTTAATATTGTATGTTGTTTCTTTGTACAGTTTCTTCTACAACGTAGATCTTAGATATCACGAGACCAAACATGCCTGTAGGGTTTTCTATTATTGCATATGCATATGTGAGTATGCGGAAAAAATAGTTTTATATATAAATATGCAGAATATAAAATGTACCAATGACCACCAACTTAAATAAAAAGTATATACAAGTCAAGTTTTTATTTATATTCACAGTGACAGTGCATTATGATAAAAAACAACAACGGTGCATTATAAACCATAAACAACTTGGTGGCACGTTTAACACTCAAAATTATTTAGTAAACAGTAGAGTGTGGTTGCTGGAGTGTAATCCTCCCCAAAATCTCCAGTAAAGTGCTGGACAGCAGCACTGCTAAACCTGTATAAACTCCAGGCTCGGCTTACACAGTGAGGGAATACTGCAGAGTGAATGAAGTCATCAGTGTTTCTTTTTTCTTTTTGTAACCCCACAAACTAATGTAGTTATTTCATGATGCGCTCCTTGTCCATGAAGAGAATGCTTGTTTAGCACTGGACATAGGTACTCAACCAGAAATGCTAATACTTGAGAGGCTGTTAGGCACAATATACACACATATGATGCTTTTATATACACAAGTGAAAAGTTCTACACTCACGTACAACTGAAAATCCCTCATGAAAACTATTGAAAAACTGCTGAAAATGCGGTCATATAGTATACTAACACCTTTCACATAAACCTGCACATAAACCTGCACACGTACATACACATCACAACAGATTTTCAGTATATTGTGTGATTGAGTTTGGTTTCATGTGCTTATGTGAGAGAAAGCACATGTACATGCATTGTAATGATTAATATTGTCCCTAATAGCCCCTCCTTCCTTATATATTGTGTTTTGACATAATGGCCAAGTGTAATGCTATTTTATTGTTACAGTACTTCAGCCCCATGCACAAGTATAAGACCAGACCTGCTGTGCTTAGTTACAGTTGCTAAGCTATGATTAGAAATTGCTGTCAGTTGAACCCAGGTAGGGCTAATAATCATGTACTAATAACTCTAACGACTTCCTCCATCAAAGCTTTTTAACACAAGATCAACAGTACTCAGTTGATCCCATCATTTCTGCATGTCATTATTTTATTACATTATTTATTACTTATTTCTCTAATCCAGAAAGAACAATCTAAAAACCACATATTTGCAAGTGACCTTATACCTGACCTGTATATACAATATTTCAGTGTCCTCTTATTTTGTGACCCCCTACCTTCTTTTCTTCATTTCATCTTTCTGTAAACACAAAATATAAAGGACAAAAACAGCTGGAAACCACATGTGGTGTGTTTTCTTATTTCATGTTGTCTGTCTACTCCAGGGTGCCACTCATGCTGCTCCATCAGGAGACAACAAGCTGGTTCGTACCACCAGAGTGAGGAGACAGACACCAGGGGGGGATCAGTCCCCCTCTGCTTTCTCAGCCAACCAGACTCTGCGGGAGCAACCAGTGGTCTTTAACCATGTGTACAACATCAATGTACCCTTAGAGTCTCTGTGCTCTGTTGACCTAGATGCATCCGCACCACCTGACCCAGGTGATGGTAAGGTCTCCTGGTCGATTGTTTAAACTCACTGCCATCTCATCTGATGTCTTGGAGGCACATTTTGTTCACATTGATACTTCTTTTTGATTTTAAGGTTCTCGAGCTGAGCTGGGGTCCGGCCCTTCGATGGAGGGTCCAATGGATCCAACTGGACCAACAGAATACACCGAACAGACGCTAGATGCTGACAGCCAGGTAGATGTTTAGCAATATTTTATGTTTGTTTAAAATTATACAGTATTTAGAATGACATGAACAGAGACTTTTAGGCAGATTTTCTCATGAGGCATGGAAACCATTCTGACAAACATCTGGGCATTGTCACTGACATGCTGTTTTACCCAGAATAAATGAAAGTGATATTTTACAAACCAAAACAAAAGCACCATATATTATATTAAGTACCAGTCACTCAAACATGTAGACCAGAACATTCTGAGTACATGTTGTCCCATAATCGTGCAATGATTTGCTCTAATGTGCTTCATTAATTCCCTTAGGTGCCAATTTTCACTTCTTAACCAGACTGTTGTTGTTTTTCAGGTAACGTTTACTCACCGCATCAACATCCCAAAAGCTGCATGTGGCTGTCCGGCAACACCCACAATTCAGCAGCTTGCCACCAGGGTGGAGATGCTGGAGAGAGAAGTTTCGATGCTCAGAGCTCAGTGTGGATCTGGATGCTGCGGGGAGAGCTCAGCCATGGGTCAGTTAACAATGACAACAAAGTATATGGGTAAAGCTGGGGGATGCTTTTGTTTTGTTTGAATAAGAGTTAGCATACAGAACAGAAAAGATATGAAAATGTAAAGAAAGACATTCAGAACAGGCTGCTGTATATGTGGCAAAAAGAAGAAAGGGGATACTGTCGGTAAAACAGGGAGAAAAGAACAGTTTATACCCTGAATAAAGAGACAGACAGCAGCAGAATATTGATGCTGCAAGGCAACTTTTTTTTCCCCCTGTTACACAGTCTCAGTCTAAAAGGTGTGGAGAACCCTTTGCTACTGGTAAAAATTCAGTTCACTATTCAAGAGATGCTGCCATTATAATATGAGGGGACTAAAATGGATAGAGTTATAGGATATATTATGGTGCTCCATTGACACCATCACACCATTCAAATATTTTCTGAAAACACTCCATCTCTTTGGTGAGAATATGATTATCTCCAGCAGTCATGTTCTGAATCAGAATGAGGATGATCAGCTGAGGAGGATGGTGGCTAGATGGAAATGCACAAAATGAGACATTTCATTGATGTCTTGACTAATCTTTCTAGTCCTATCAAGGATGATGCCTATAAACTAAGGTTGAAGGGTTTTCACATGATTACTTCTTCAGAATATGTCACTCTTTTCCCGGGATTACTCATACTTCTAAAACCAGAACTGATGAAAAGAATTCATCATTAAATGACTTTTATTCTACTGATGTCATGGATTTTCCCTACAGTGCTTTGGCATGTTATTTCAGTGGTCCGAGGAATGGGAGTGTTGTTCTTAGACATTTAGCGATTGGTCCTACTGTTTTGATTCAACTCTTGTTGAATCATATGTTGCTTTGCTCATTTCTTCCCAAAAACGTTTTGCCATGCAGCCGAAACTGTAATTAAACTGTAATAAAACTGCAATTTTAGCATGAAAGGAAATTACAAATCGATTTGCTGTAACAGCAATTTTAGGTCAGACTGACACTGCAATGATTGATGTGGTAGTGATAATAAGGTTTGGAAAAGGTGCCTGTGTTGTTTTTTTCCTTGGAAATGGAACCAGATTATTATGAGAAATCCCAAGAAATACAGGAAAGGTCACAGCTAGTGTCAGGGGGAGATTTGCAATACATGTCACGCAGGGATTCTGAGAGGAGGGCAACATCTACAAGTTTTAACAGAATATTCAGTCATCCGTCTTTGCTCATTAACATGTTAGAATTCTTTGGTGTGTAGAAACTACATCTCGTGTTTTTTTCTTTTTCTTTTTTTAATCCAAAACTGTGAAATTGTTGGTTATTTTTATCAGTATCAGCTAATTGAAGCAGAGAATTATCGGTATCCGTAAGTCGCAGCCTAAAAGTTAAACTCTGTCTCTCCAAATGCCTTGATATGGCTGAACTCTGTGGTCCGTTTCCTAGGCAACCCAACTTCAGAATTAGCTTTACTTTAGCATCTTGTTTTGATGCAATACCCAATAAAAAAAACTTCACAAATGTATAAATAGGTGAAGAATATCTTTATTCACATGACGAATCTCAGTAGGTCTTGAAATGATAAATACAAGAAGAACAAGAAACCTTCAGAAACCTTGAAATGTTCAGATTTGGGTGGCTCTGCACTATGATTTATCCATCATCATAAAGTCAAGTCTTTTATTCTCAGTTGAGCAATAAAAACATCTGTGAGTCATTTCTGTCTTCTGGAAACTCAAATTCAACTTGAAATTACAAATTAACCAGCTCCCTTCAGATTTCTGTGATACAAAGTAATATCACCCCAAACTTAACTATCCCTGCTTAACTGTATGCTAATATATATATATATATATTTTTTAATCTTAATTGCTATTCTGTCTCATAATACAAAGTAATATAGATTAAGTTTGTATTATTTTCTCCCCAGGTCGTTTGGACTTTGTCCCAGGCTGCAGTGGCCATGGCAGTTTCAGCTTTGACCTATGTGGCTGCATCTGTGAGGAAGGTTGGACCGGCAAAAACTGCTCTGAGCCTCGGTGCCCGGACGACTGCTCTGGCCAGGGGGTGTGTGTTGAAGGGGAGTGTGTGTGTGACCGTGACTTTGGAGGCGACAACTGTTCAGAGCCGCGTTGCCCTTCAGACTGTTCGGGTCGCGGGTTGTGCATCGATGGCGAGTGTGTGTGCGAAGAGTCCTTCACCGGGGAAGACTGCATGGTGGGGAGATGTCTCAACGACTGCTCAGACCAGGGACTGTGCATCAACGGGACGTGCCAATGCCGGCCCGGGTATGTGGGAGAGGACTGCTCACTGGTCTACTGTGCCAACAACTGCAGCAAGAAGGGTGTCTGCAAGGATGGATTCTGTTCTTGCCAGGATGGCTTTGCTGGAGATGACTGCAACTCTGGTAGGGTATTACTTTTTATCCTTTATGTCAGTTCAATCCTCTTGACTGTTGTCAAGTAATAAAAAGTAGTTTGTCTGACATGTGTGGTTCAATTCCCAGAAGCAGAAACTCTGAGCGAGGAAGTTGTCCTCCCTTAATACTTGCTGTCACTGTGACCAGGACCAAGTAACAGCAGAAATACCAGCCTAAACAGATTTCAGAATGACACTGTGTGACCCTCAGACAGTTCAGTCTGAAGTTTCAAACAGGAGCAGGTTTCTTTTTAAATTAGAGCTGCAACATTAGATGAAATGACTCCATTGCTGGGATTGATTTACTGGAATGTAGGCACATTTTCTGTTGGTGAATCGCTGGCATCATCACTGAGGTTTATCTGAGTATAAAAATTGAATGCATGCTTCAGATTACAGTGCAGTCTTTAGAAAAAAACATCTTGATGTCTATTTATCTGGTTTACTTACAGTGTGGGAGTAAAATGAGAAAGTGGAAAACAGATTTGTTCTGCATGATAAATAATGCCAACAAACAGTGAGATTTTCCCTTAAGCTACTTTTTCACTTTTTTTTTGTTTGTTTGTTTTTACTTTTTCAGATCTAGCCTTGGATGCTCTTACACTGTTAGATATAATCAGTATGTTGCATTCAGTACAGTGATGTTTGGAGTTTTATAGAGGAAGGATAAAAA
Organism: Larimichthys crocea; assembly: GCF_000972845.2. Taxonomy (NCBI): domain Eukaryota; kingdom Metazoa; phylum Chordata; class Actinopteri; family Sciaenidae; genus Larimichthys; species Larimichthys crocea. Next base: position 13,871,826 of record NC_040022.1, read on the forward strand.
AAAAAGTCCTATATATCTGTGTAAACACCATCTGTCTGACATGTACATTTAGGACTGCAATGTTTTATTTTTTTCTGACCAACACCTGAGCAACAGTCAGAAAAACATTTACACTGAGAGAAAAACAGAAATCAGCAACATTTTAGAAGCAAATGTCTGTTTGTGGATGGAATGGAATTTAAACATTTGTTGGGGATTCATTTTCTAAAATTTCATTAAGCGACTAATTGTTTCAGTGGTAAATACAATATATAACAGAGAGGTACCTGCTTTTAATTATATATTTGACAAGGACAGTTCTTGTAGGCATTTTTACGTTCAAATAAAATGAAATGATGCAATGTGTACCCGTACCTAATTTGCTCTCCTTGTCCCTGACTACACTTTTAAGGAATAAAACAGATAACACACTCTGCTCAAGGTATAAACAATACAACAGATATAGACAAACAAGTAAAAAGCAAAAGAAAGTATGTTATATATTAACCCGCATGTCTCCCCTTAGTCATAGTTTTGTGTTCATATTGAAAGCTTTATCTATCTATCAGTTAATGGATTTTTTTCTGATGGCAACATAGATTAAATCCATGTGCCACAGAGTGCTGAGAGTTTGCAGACGTGTAAAGGCTACAGTAGGGGGTTTCATTTATCAGCATGCCTTTAACAAGAATAAAGAAAGTAATTAATTCAACCGCTTTAACACTTCCTACCCATGATGCGCCGTGACACATCAGTCTGAGCCCTTCAAAGCAGGTAGATAGATCTTTAGAAATGCAAAGCTTTCTCTCTCCCTCTCTGCAATAGCAATTAGCCCTCAGCCCCATCATTTTCAGTAAATGCACAGCCCTAAAAAACACCTCTGTGCTTTCAACACAGGTGGTGGGGTGCGTACCTTGCAGGACAGCAGAAGGTGTAACAGCATTCATTTGTCAAAAGTCACATTCATCCAGGGAGAGAAGTGTCACATTAGCTGCAGCTGAGACAGTTTCTGAGTCATGCTTGCCTTTGTTCAAACCCGGCTCTCCAAGGCAAAATATCAGATCCTCCTCTGCCATTTGAGGCAGCTGTCAACAAAGTGAAGGATGAGGACAGACTGAACAGCGAGCAACAAGAGAGACAGGGACGGCAAATCATATTACTAAAGCTGATTCCTCCCTGCTGCCCTTCCGTTTAATATCTATAGCAAGTGAGGGAGTCCGAATTGCTTATTTCTTCGCAATTAGAGGCTAAAATAGCCAATGCTCATAGGGGATAGTTTGCTGAATATAAAACGAAGCAGTTCAATTACCAGAGACCTGTAGGGTGACAGGCTTAAGTGCTTCATGTTATCAAAAGATGAAGAAAGCGGGATGTATTTTTACTTCAATTATTGTAGCCTGTATTTCCCACTGTGAGAAATAATGGAGACTGTTGAATTTAAATGGGATGTTTTGAGCTCGGGGTAGGATACGCTATATATCGTTGCATAAAATGTAACCGCCCACAAAGCAGAAATCAACTTGTGCTGAAGAGTGGCATTTAATCTTGTCAGCAGAGGAATTCCACAATCATTTCCGATGAGTCCTGATGCTACACTGGAAGAGTAGCGATGACATTCTCGTGTTGTTGAGTGTCTCACTGGTGACAACTGACATTTATGTTTCTCACATAGTTGTGGATCTTTGTGCTGCTCTTACACAGGGTTTGTCCGTTATTTATGACAATTTTATTACCTTATCTTATTGTCCCATTCCGCTCTATCATATGAATGAAGGTTGACTGAACAGCACAGTCAACAAGCCTACAGTGTATAGTAGCTTTGTTTCAATCAGTTATATTTTTAGGCAGATTTAATTTCAGCTTTGACAGACATGCGTGACTACACCTCATAACACAATCAAGCACAAACCCAAACCTCTAAACCATTCATAGTCTGGTCTGGCTCAGCAGTTTGAGGACACACACTGTTATTATGATTGTGACTGAAATTGTGTTGCAGCTTGCAACAAAAGTCCTTCAATAACCAAAACCATTCTCATGCACTGAATAGAAATTGATTCTCTTTTTCCTGTATGACAAATCATCTCTGACAGTATGTATTTTGAAGCTGCCTTTTTGGCAATCAAAAGACATGTGAGTGAGGGTCTGATCTTTCAGCAAACGTCTTGTGTGCTCCTCCTTTTTGGATGCTCAAGCAGAGCAGAGGATAAGAGACCAAATTTGCATTTCAGCACAGGAAACCCCAGAGGCCTTTTTTAGCATAACTTCAGTTAATTTATTTCACTAATAATAAAACACAATAGCAGTAACAGATGTGGATCATACTGGACATCTTGAATACTTCACAATAGCTGTGCTCTAATCAACATGCGTGGAGTTATTCGTGGAGTAGTTTGCTCAATTGCAGCAGCTATGTTATTGTAGAGGGTGAAATGTAAACCAACAAACCATATGACACAAAACAATATTTTATGTGTAAAAGAAAAATAATGCTGATATCTGACTTAAACTTACAACAAATACGACAAAATCAACACACTTTAACACTTCATTTCCCAGTGTCATACAAGACCAATAAACATCTGCATATTAAGGCACATAGAGTCATTCCCATATACTGTATATTTATAGACTTTTTTGTATTATTTATTGTTTTATTTTCATTTTTATTACCTCTGCCTGTTCGTTCCTGCTTTTCATTTTAATGCCAGCTGAATATTAATTCAGTCATCGCAGATACCTGATTTCCCTCCTGATATTTTATTAAATGCATTGTTCTTCACTCCCCTTCCTTCATCTGACCAAGTTTAAAGCTGGAGTGGTAAATGCAGAGTTACCAGAGACATTTGGTCTCTAGTTTTTTGATACCAATGTTCAGCTTAGAGCCATGTAACCCAGCCAGACTAGTTTTGTAATACAGGTTCATGATTGTTTTGTAAGTAGGTAACTTGGACTTGGACTAACTTGTCTGTTTTAGTTCAACAACAGCAGACTGAAAATAGTTCACCATTAAAGATCTGTATTATTCTGGATGTTTTTCTCTCACATACAATACCCGAAATATTGTACTTCACAATAAAAGTTTCAGTTTAGTCATTTAAGCAAATTAACAAGGGAAATTGCATAAAGTAGCCTGAAGGTAAGTTAGTCCTCTGATGATGCCCTGACCTCCGTTGTCAGCTGGAGTTTTACCTTTTAAGGCTTTAGTTCAGCAGATACTGCTGTATATGCCTATGGGTTGGCCTATGCTAGCATACTGATTAGACCTAATGAGACTTAAAGACTCCAGGCGAGATTCTTGAATAACCTTCAGCAAGTTGCCCCTTTGAAACAAACCTTGGGACAGATACATGCCTGAGAAATGGTTTTCCATTTATCGAGAAGACAAAAAAAATTCGGCATTCGTATTAATCCGCAAGTAATGCGACCACTGTAACAGCACATCCATGTAGACAAGCAATTTAACTCAACTAGTTGTGAGTAAATATTTCTAACATTAGGAAACATGTGCACAGCCTCTATCTGGGTCTAGACATGGATTTCTTTAATTGTTCATAAGACCTTGTAGCCTCAGAACAAAATGTGTTTAAACTGAAATTTGAATAGGAACCAAGGAGATGAAGTGAGGCACTGAAACTGCTTCTGAAGTTAGGCAATGGCCCTATCGCAAAGGTCAGAGACTCTCTTGATATTCTGCAATTTGGAAATGTTGAGAAACTCAACAGAGTAAACAATGTATGTGCATTCAAATTAGCAATGACCTTTCACATAGCAACAACAGGGCGAGTTAACTCAATGCGTCTCTGTCTTTAGTAAAAAGTAGTAGATTTTATTTCTAACTTTCAGAAGGGCGCTCATTTAAGAGTTTGCCCTTCACTTTCTATGGGAGCTCTTCATTTTCAAGCAGCTCGTCTGTTCAGCCTTCTCATTCAGTCACTCTTCCTCTATCCCATGGATTATTTCTCCTTCATTTGATCTGTAATTTCCTTCATATAAGTAATGAAACTCAGTCTAATTGATGAAATAAATCTAGCTAAGTGAATGCTGTCAGAGTTGTCTCCAGTGCAGGTTCACTGTTTCCAAATGAGCAAACTATTGTACAGCATGCGCCCATCTGTCGAGTGTGTGAGGAAGGAGCTGGAACAGCTACTGGAGTGTCCGAAGGATCCCTTAGGAGGACTCAGTGCTGTGCTGAGGCCTGTATCACAGGATGTAGGGATGATGAGGGTGTGAGAGGTTGTTAATCACACAATCACACTGCTTCTTTACTCCTCTTTCTGTCTTTTCCTTTCTGTTTCATCCTTATTATCTCTTATTTAAACACCATGTTTGTCAGTCTCCTGAAGGACATCTTTTCAAGTCTTTTTCTCTCCTGTCTGTGAATCTGTCTTGCCAGTTCTCCTAGAAAAACATTTTGTACCTTCTTCTCCTCCGTTGTGTCCTTCACCTGTCTCTCCTCCTCCTCCTCCTCCTCCTCCTCCTCCTCCTCCTTATGTTTTTGGCAGTGGGAGCTGTAAACACTCTTGTTTATGCCTCAACATTTGCATTCAACACCACCTTCTCAAGCTTATGGCTTGACTATATCCACTTGAGCCCGAATGAATGACAGTGCTTCTCCCTCTTATGTTAACACACAAGGCTGTTGTTGCCACAGACAGTGGCTTCTTTTACTGACCACATACACGTTGCAGTCCAGCTGATCCTAAGCACATTGCTTATGAAAATTTACTTGACCTTAAATTGACCCTGGATGGTAATCATGCAGTGAATAAAGGGAGAAAACAACTTGTAAAATATGTGTAATAACAGAAATGTGCCTCTTTTTTGAGGTCCCAGGTTAGAGAGGGCATGTATTCTGATGGATGATTTTAATACTAATGTAGTTTATATGTGTCAAAAAAACTAAACTAAGCTAAACTGGACTGTAAAGTCTTCTTGAGTTTTATGTATTTTTATAAAGTTGAATGTGCAGATGTGCAGAAGGCAAATTGACACTATCTAAAAGTGAACAGGTACAAGACATGCAAATATTGGGCCATACTTTTGATGCTCATGATAAATTAATACTATTTACATGACTATGCCACTGCCAATCTTTTCCCAAAGCATGCAGTGATATTTTAGTTTTTGCAGTATTTCACTAAATTTCCTAATTTGGCAAAATACAATGTAAATTTGATGCACCTAACATCAAATGTAGAGCTTTGCCAGCTAACATTGTGTCCACAATGTCAATGTCATTTAGAATTTCTCTTGTGAACTGATTTGACTCTTTCCTGGCATAGATATTTCTTTTGTGTAGCTCCATGTTGGATCAGTTGGCAGAAAAGCTGTCCCGTGTACGAGTAAATCTGATTAGACAGACTCTGCTCCATCTAGCACACAAACACTTTGGGACTACGAGGGCTTATGAATTATGGATGTATAAAAGCTTGCCATACAAATTAAAGCAAGCACATTTTTTTGCAGTTTTCCCACTAAGGCAGGCTATAACACATTACTGTAATGGCTGCATTTTTCTCTAACACAGTAATGTAAGCCATTACTCTTCCTTATTCTACAGTCAAATTACAGTTAATACTCAAATGATCATGTGATGTTACTTGCATATGCAACAATCGCCTGAGTGACTTCCCTGCCTTTCATAAGGACGATACAGCTTCCTTCAACTCCAACACTAAAGTCACAGTACTATAAAGCCTTAGTTTGGTTATCGACTCAAGTCTGTTTGTTTGCATGTGTTTAACTTTTTTGAGGAATGACCTCAACACTGTTTGCAACGTACAGTATGCAACCAAAGAGCAAGTCGCTTTACAGGTGACATAGTGCTTAAAGGTCCAATGTGTAAGATTTAGGTGGATCTCTTGGCAGACTATGGAATACAATATTCATAAGTATGTTCATCATTGTATAATCACCTGAAAATAAGAATCGTGAATGTGCTTTTGTTATCTTACAATGAGCCTTTATATCTACAGAAGGAAGAGATCATCTTCCACTGTCTGCCATGTAGCACCGCCATGTTTCTACAGTAGCCTGGAACAGACAAACCAAACACTGGCTCTATCGCAGGTGTTTCACATGTTTTTTGTGACATTAAAAATCAAAAAAAGCAATTGTTTAAATGCTTTTGTCTCCACAGTGGCACCGGCCATGAACCTGAGAGTACGAGGCGTGACTGATCAGGCTATTGACCTGGAGTGGGAGGGCTCAGTTGTGCTGACAGACTTCTTAGTGACCTACACGCCAAGCAGCGCTGGAGGTGAGTATGGGTATGAGTTGTGCTGTATCTTTTTGAAGCAAGGAAGGTTGTAACACACTGTAAGATTCAGCTGATTCAGAATGTCTCAAAACCATGCCCAGTTTCTTAAAAAAAAAGAAAAAAAAGTGTATCCATGTATCGGAGTATCTTTTTCCCTGTCTCTCTGTCAGGTGTCCAATTAGAGATAAGGATTCCAGGCAATACCACCACCTGCGTTATCTCAGGCTTGGAGGCAGGCATGGAGTACAACATCAATGTGTTCGCTGTCATTAACAACAGTATCAGCGTCCCTGCCAGCATCACTGTTTCAACCTGTAAGTGAACTCCTCTGGGTTGTTTTGACAAAATGTCTTCATGGGAGCCTAAAGGATATTTTGGAGCCACGTTTGGTCCATGGCCAACAGAATATTCATGTGATGGCTCAGATTACTACGTCTACAAAAAAAAAAGAAAAAAAAAGAAGCTCTCTGTGTCATGCACAGACACACACACACACTCACACACACATACATACATACATACACATCCTGTCTCTCACTTTTCTTCTTTTTTTTTTTTTAGATTAAATCCTCCTCAAGATGTTTCTCACTGTCAGTAGAGTGAGAACACCACCTGCTCCTCAGTGCTAACTTGTTGTGATTCCTATCTGTAACACCTGCTTGGCGTCACTCACACTCCAATACACACACACACACACACACACACACACACACACACACACATACTGTATATGAACAACCTCTGAATGTGTACCTCCTGGCCGTGGGTTAATTTCAGTGATTGCAGAATTCAGAGTAAATAAGTCTTGATGCAACCATTTTTCAGTCATTACATGATTTGTTTCGTTGTTGTTGCTAAACCTATTTGGGAGATGTATTTGATTATCTGGAAAGATTTATGAGGACACAGCTGCTTCAATACTGTAGGGATCGTTGCATATCCAAGCTGGAAAGTATATTTTTCTTATGACGTTAAATGTTCAAGTATATTTAGGTACATGCCATCGATATCTTCATAGCAGCATCTCTCAGGATCGAAAGAAAAAATGAGTTAAGACTGAGACAACAGAAGATTAAAAACAAATGTAAAAGCGAAAGGTTCAGCATCAAACACCTTCTGCATGAGATGGAGTGGTGATTTATGGGTTGTGTGGGTCACTGAAGAACGATAATATGTCTCTGGCTACCTCACCAGATCTCTCCAATCCGGATGGTTTAGTCTTCAAATCCATCACAGAGACGTCAGTGGAAGTCCAGTGGCAACCGTTCTACTATTCCTTCGATGGGTGGGAGATCAGCTTTATCCCTAAGGTACAGTAAAGCTGTGTAAACACTCAGTGCATGTATTTGTTTTCAGTCTCGGTGTACGGCTGTACCATGGCATGCTGAGAGACAAGAGTGTGTGAGAGAAGAACAGAAAGGACAGACTCGCCCACCCCTCCCACACACAACAATATTTTTCATTTTGCTCGCTCACCAACAAAATATTCTTGATTGAAAAGAATCATTTTCAGATCTCACCAATTCCAACCTCTAAATGACTTTGAATGCCCGTGCACTTACAGTAAGGAAAATAATTTGATGGACTTAGGTTTTCTTGAGGGTTTCCTCCACTTGAAGCCCGTGCCAAATTAGACAAGTGGATTGTCTTAAGCTTATTGGCTATTAGATGGATGAGCCATTAAACCCATTTCCAGATTATCCCTTTGTAAAACCATAGCAGGTCCAGGTTCAAAAAACATTTCTATTTCTAACTCCTGCTTTCAAACTCAGATGCTTTCGGCTCTCTAATCTTGTGCCCTCTAATAGTAATTGGTTTTCTCATTTAAAGTGTTCTCGTGGGGGGATATCCTTTGGTCCGACTGGACTTCAAGCCTCAAATCTGTTGTTCAAATGCTTTTCTTGTGTTTGTTTCAACCCCTTTTAGGTTTATAAAAGGAAAAATCAGTGGGCTTTCTAATTTCATTTCATTGCTTTCAACCCACCCTTTTCTCTCTTTCTATCCAATCATCCAATGTTTCTCACTATCTTTCTTCTTCCAGCACTTTCTTCCCCTCACCCCCACCATTTCCTCCTAATCTCTTGTTTTTGCTTTCCTTCCACCACCTCTCGGTGTAGGATCTCCAACCTTTTCCTCTCTACCCCCGAAGGTGTCCTCCATCCCTTTCTTTCTCCTTCACCTCTCTCTTCCTCCCTCCCTTTATGTTCTTCCCTCTTTCTTTCCTCGCTTTTCCCTCCCTCACCCCCGCCGCAGGGGAAATCATATTATGAGTTGGCAGTCCCGCCCCCTGTGGATTTAATCCAGCAATGGGGATTGTGAATTTTGACAATCTCGTAATGGAAGTAGGCATGAAAGCTTTGGCCTATGCGAGCAACGCAAGCAACACAGAACTCACTACTCTCTAAAAAGGAGAGAGAGAGGGGGGAGCATGAGCTTCAAGACCTGACATTAACACTGTTAGAAACAGCTACAGTTTATATCTGACATTCCAATAAAGTACCATGCTGCTTGTGTTTTTGTAGCACATATCTACCACATTATATTTTTGTCTTGTAGTAACGATAAAGCAATCAATAAATACTGCTGCTGGTAGGACTGTACTAGCATTTTATTAGTTATTTTGTATTTCTCTCAGTGTTGTACAGCCTTAAGAAGTATTGTTAGTATTGATAAATATAATTTATTTTACATTTTCAAAATAGGACACCAGAGCTGATCAAGTTTCCCGGAGGCTCCCTCTTATAAAAAAAACATTCTTCGTGATTGTTGGACAAACTGCTGTAGCTTTCTTTTGAAATAAAATCCACACCCACAACGATGCATAACAATTAGGATCTCTAGCATTTGGATTCATGCTGAATCGTCAAACAAATGGTCAAAGCTCAAAGGTCAGCACATACAATGAGGCTATGCAAATTTGCAGCATTCTCCTTGCATAAAGCATTTGTTCATGTAATGCCTGCATGAGCAGGAATGATGTTACATCATGCCTGCAGCTGTAACACTGTTCAAATTACACTTTGTGACTCACTCCCGCACTCCTGGGAAGATGAGACACTACCAAGCAAATTCGAGGAAGAACTTAAGATCTTGCTTGCTCATCTGAGCCTCTACTCATCTAGTTGAAGAAATCAGGTGATGAAGTGAGAGGCAAATCCCATCCCAAACATATACATTATTATCTGCTGCCAAACCAATACAAGGAAATGAATGGCTTTAAATAATTTGTCCTCACAGCATAAGAATGACAAAATATTGTAAACATATTCAACATTTTTCCAGAACCGATGTCCTTTTTTGTCTTGATAATCCAAAGACCTTGTTGTCAGCAGTTTTAAGTGGAATAACTTTCTACTGAATAAATTATCTACAGTATATGTAATCTGTTTACTAAACAGATTACATATACTGTAGATAATTTATTTTATATTTAGTGTCAGATAAGATTGGAGGCTGCAGTATTGTCTGTTTAAACGCATTATAAAGGATGGCAAGAGAAGGAAGTGCATAAAGATTTGAATACACAATCAACTCATATCCTAGCCTTTTTCCTCGCCCACTATTTTGGCAATATACTGTATGCAATAAATACATTTTATTCCTGAGAAATGTCAGTTGTGTGTGTGTGATTGGGCTTTCTTTCTTTTAGAAACCAAAAGTTAACCAAATACACCATATAAAGTTTTATAGTTATTGGTTTGGAGATAAAGTAACCAAAGAAGTCTAATACATTTGAGTTATTGCTGTAAGGTTAATAATATATAAAGCATTGCTGCAATACATTCAAATTTAATATCATTATATTGTTTTCTGTGAATACTAAGAGGATTATTAAAACTTCTTGCCAGTTTTTTTTTGATAGACATGCCGCCCTACCTGAAAAACTAAATTAACCGAATAGAAACCAAGAAGCACGAATGGACAATCAAACAGCCGTACATTTTTGTCAGCTCTATTAAATTACAGTGATAAAAATACCTCCCCAAGTACTAAAAAAAAAAAATCTCTATTGTTATTCTTCATCTAAGCAACCTTGTCGGCAGAAAGAATAATGACTAATTATGAGCAAACTGACACAAGAGATGGGAGTGGGATATGCTTTTATGGTGATTCATTTTGTATAATTTGGCATCGCCTTCATTTAACTGTATTATTATTGAGATTGAACACCAGTTGTTATTGGAACATTACCGTTGTGTGTTACTGCCCACCCTGGTAATTTAGTTGAGGTGATTAAATGGATTACATCTCTAATTATAGTTTTAATTCAGGAAAGTAGCAAGCTGTTATATGTTCTGTTTTAATACAAGCCTTCATAGCGCAGGCTTTTGGGGATCTTTGAGCAGCAGTAGGTGTAACATCTGTCTGTCGGCAGGAAGTGCATGTGCAACACTGGCTCCCCGAGAACAGCTGGGAATAGCAGGGGCTCCATATGGATGAGTGACAGGCCTTTGGAAATGTACAGAGTGCTGCCTCTGCAGAATATGCCCCAAGAAATATCACTGTGGCACACATAGCCATTTCTTCCAAGCAACACCGTTTGGGAATTAAATGTGCTAAACCATCCAAAAGTTTACAAATAAGTCAAAAGAAACAGAAAGTATACAGTTCATGTATAAAATGTACTGCATAGACTTTAACTGCATGAGTCACTGTTTCTATCTCACGCTGAGTATAGTCTTTTATCTGCCACATCCCTTATCTCCACTGAGAAAGGACACAATAGATGACTGCTACTACTCAAAGTATACAAAATAAACTGAAAAGAAGGACACACACAATCTCTCTTCCTCTCAATTTTATCTCTGTTTTTTTTTTTTTTTCAGGACAATGATGGAGGCATGACTGCTCAGCTGCCCAGCACCATCACTTCCTTTGTGCAGACCGGTTTGAGACCAGGGGAGGAGTATACTGTTAACCTGGTGGCGCTCCGAGACCAGGGTCGAAGCCAGCCAGTCACTGCTACTGTCACAACATGTATGTAATAATGGAAACCACAGACCTGAGCATATGATGTCACATTGTCTGTCTCATTGGTTGGAAGTGGGTTCAGTTGGAGAAAGGTGATGTAAGTGACAAAGGTCATGTACCTTGGTGCACCAATCAGGATTTAGCAACATTTGAAATATCAAATGGTGATTACAGATGTTTGTTTGTGTTGCCATGCCACTGACAATCAAACCCGATCAAACCACACCAACAGAAATTTAGCTCACATTTCAGAGGTTTTGAAATAAGTTTCAAATTTGGCATAGCTTACAACCAGCCAGCCACAGCTATTTATAAACACACACATGCACTGTAAAATACCACTTAGTTAGTCTGTCGATTAAACCCCAATTAAAATTGCTTCTTTTTTCCAAAACCCAAAGATGTTAAATTTAAATAACTGTGGGAAACAGCAAGTCCTCATGTTTGAGACGCTGGAAGAATGAATGTTTGGCATGTTTGCTTGATTAAAGACTTGAATGATTAAATAAGTACTGTCAACATTCAGTTTTCATTGCCGTACCAAATGCAGCATTATTGTAGTATTCCCTGTATGTTCAAGCCTGCCACACACACACAGGCACACACACTGTGTGGATAACTGTGGCATAAGCAGTGTGTGTCACCTTGACATATTTGTTGGTCTGCCACCATTTATGTCCCTGATGTAAACCTCGCTGAGGTATTGCGCCGGCTCCTCACCCAGCTGACACTACTTGGACAGCTGTAATAGATCCAATTCAAATCTCGTCTATAACAATTCAAACTCTGATGTCTGCAGTCAAAACACCATCAATTCCCCGTCAAGTCTTTGTTCGTTTCGTGGGTTGTAATTAAGTATCGATTAATAATTCATGACAGTCATTAATTTTTCACGGCAGCCGACTGCAGGACACCTTATTGGATAAAGAAAGAGGGAAAGACAAATTTGAAGTTGCTCAATTATTCATAACACAGATTTATCCTTCCTCTGAGATGGAAACATGGAGCAGTCACAGGAAAACTAGCGGGAAAGGATGGCTGATGATGTGGGAGTTGGTTCTCAGCAACTGTCTAGGAGCATTCCCAAGGGGGCAATTTCTAATACATAAAGGATCAAGGTTGACTTTCCATATGTCAAGCCTAAGTCTTGGTTCTCTCAAATCTCAAACGCTTAAAAAAAGACATGTGTCGCTCAGTGTGTGAAATGCATCATTTACACAAGTTACCCCTAGGGCCAACAGTCGAGAATATTTATGCTATCACACCATGGTATGGTGTTTTCGGTTCAAAACATGTGTGTCACACAGCATTATGTTGTGCTATTTTGGTCTGTTCCTTAACGTTAAATGAGGTTTGTCACATTTTTCAGACTCAAATGGATAATTGTTGCCATTTAAGTTGTAGCTTTGAGCCCCATTTAACTGGAGAAGAAAAAAAAAAAGTTTTAAAGATCAAAGACATCAGTTAAAGCAACAGATGTCAAATCACGGATTTAGAGTACTTATTATTACATTCTTTAAAACCTTATTATCTTCACTGAAATTCCTGTATATTAGCCATATCTAGGGTGAGCTCAGCCACCCTACAGAGGAAACTAATTTTTAGCTGTTTGTATCTGCAATCTCGTTTTTTTAGTCACTACCCAAAGCTCATCACCATAGGTGAGGGTTGGAGAGTAGATTGACTGGTAAAGCAATAACTAGCTTTAACCAACCTCCTTGGCTGTTGGCTTTCTTTGCCAATCTTTAGTCGTGTGTCAAGTCTGACCAAGTCTTACATGCTTGCCTGTCGGAGAACAACATTTTTTTTCTGATAACAAATCCAGATACCTCTGTAAAGTCTGGAAGCAAGCGAGTATTAACATGAATGTTGATCCTTTTTAAGTTTTCCATTTTAGGTTCCTGTGAATACTGATTGAAATTTGTCCAAACTAAAAGTTGACAACAAATGCCTGGTCAGATTAGAAACATGTTTCTTTGATTTTGTTTAATTTAATTGAGATTTTGCCAAGACAGAGGAAAGGTCATGTAGACAAATATATTTTAATTCCTCAAAGTAGAACTTGTTAGTTTGACTTCTGAAACCTCAGATTACAAAACACTGCTTTTAAGGGGTCACAAGCCATAAAGATTGGGAAACATGTCAAAAGATACTCAGTCATAGTAAATTAAATATCTTTAGTGTTTGTTGGACAAAACAAACAGTTTCAGGGCATCACCTCGGGCTTCAGGAAGCTTTGAGGGGCATTTTTATTTTCTTAGTGAACAGATAATTATCAAGTATTAAATTATCAGCAGATCATTCTGATAAAGTTAATACAAAATATCTGTAATTTGCATCCCTACCTAAGAGCAATCCAAGAATGTATAATTTTTTGTATCTAGCCAAAAATCTGGTATTAAATTGGCCAGTAACTGTCAAGAATTGGCAATAGATGCCAAGACAACACTCAGTGGTTCTGTTTTGTTTGTAACAAAAACAACAGGACATCCAATAATAATGCTTCTTTCTTCTCTTTCCTTGCAGTGATTGACGGCCCCACACAGCTAATCGTGCGGGATGTATCAGACACTGTAGCGTTTGTAGAGTGGACACCACCAAAAGCAAAGATTGATCAGATTGTGTTGCGTTACGGCCTGGTGGGAGGAGAGGGTCCACGGACCACCTTCCGCCTCCAGCCCACACTCAGCCAGTACTCCCTGCAGGTGAGTGGTGGAGGCCATTCATCACACACTCTCAGAATCTGATCATACATATACATTACGTGGACACACTTGCCATCTGGGGAGCTGTGTGTGTGTGTGTGTGTGTGTGCTCGTCATGCTTGTTAAATTATCTATTCTCAGAGTCTGCCTGCCTTCTCTGTCTGGAGATAAAACAAAAACAAACGGAAAAACATCCATGCAAAGAGATTAAACAGACTAAGCTGTCCATGTTTTTTGTCCCACAGGTTCTGCGTCCTGGCTCACGTTACGAAGTGTCTGTGAGCGGTGTAAGGAAAGGAAATGAGAGCGGATCTATTTCCACTGAATTTACTACTGGTGAGGTCTGACAGCCAGCAGATGTGGTGATAGTGGTGTGTGTGTGAGGGTAGAACAGTTTATGACATGTACTGTATGGCCTAATGTCTACCATACTGTTTGTTGAATATATTAAAAACAGTATTTTTTTTCTCTTGTTCAAGCAGAAGAAAGTACATTATTTTTGAGTGCAAACAAGTAAACTTCATACAATTGACTTTCAGTCTTGTCTAAAGTAAAATGTCATGCTTATAATGTCAGGATATCCAAATTCAGGTTATTCAAATGAAGTAATCTGCAGAATATTGCTAACGTGATATAAATGATAACAAATGGATATGTGTACTAATTGATGTTTGAGCTGAATTAACAGTTGGACACTAACTGTACTTGTGTCTGATGTTTGCTTGTTCACAATCCTGAGAATTGGTCTCAGTGTCCCCAACATTGTCAGCTTTATCGTTCTTCTCAGAGATCGATGCCCCCAAGAACTTGTGGCTCGTGTCCAAGACCTCCACGACCCTGGAGCTTGAATGGGATAACAGTGAGGCTGAGGTAACTAGGCATGCACCAGATTTCCAACCATTTTGGCTAATCAACAGGTGGCGTATGCATCTTAGGACAACAGTTTCAGTTTTGTATCTTCTTTTGATTTGTTGTTTACCTACCTTGTGATCTGGTACTCTAAGCAATTACAAAAATTATTGGAAGTGCATTTACTCAAGTAACTTTACCTAAGTAGCATTTTGTGGTACTTGCACTTTACTTATGATTTACATTTTATAGTAGTTTAGTTACTTGGCAGAATGATAATAAATATATTATGCAAAGTAAACTACCCAACAGAATACAAACTAAGTAAAATGAGCTCCACATTCGCAAGCTGAAACATAAAAATAATGAATCAGTAAATTAATGAAACTATATAAATTGGATTGGATGTAGATACAATACTCTGGAATACTGGAATGGCTCAATATGAATACTTTTACTAGCTTTATCATTTTACTTACCTATGTACACTTGCAGGACTTTTCCTCATGCTAAGCCCCCTAAAATATTATCTATTTGTTTGTTTTTTAAATAAGAGCAGTGGACAAACCTGTAATCCTTCATAGCTTTCAGGATCTTAGCACAGCCTTGGGTTCCCCTTATATCACTAAGTACATGTTAATTATGTCCTTTTTGTGAAAATGGCAACTAATTTCTCCTTAATCCGCTGACCTTATCCACCCTCCCTCAACCCTCCCTGTATACTTGCCCTAAAGCTTTTAATTCCTCCTGTTTTTCTCAACTCTGGCTTGTTGTTTTGAGCACTTTGATCTCACACAGGTGGGTCTGCATTTTGTGAGCTTGTTAAATGCCATTAAAAAGAAAGCGGTAAATACATTTGCGGGATGGAAGTGATCGCTGAATGCTTAACTCAGAATAAAAATGTAATGAATCATGTTGTTTCAGTCAGTAGTCGCAATGATATTCCCAGGGCTCACTAACTACACAATCAGACTTATGAGGCTGGTCTGCATCAGCTACTACAAATGTATTCATCCTCATGATTCTGCAGAGTGTTGACAGAGAGACAAATATCTTACTTGGCTAATGCAAAATAAACCATTTATTATTCTCTGAACTATCAGTAATGCAGGATAACATTTAAAATTCTTTTATCTGTTCGTGATAGCCTTGTCTTTTCCTCATTTTTCTTTATAATACTTTGCAGTATATCTCCTTCAGTCTGATGATGCAAATATAAAAATATATATTTTTAAATGTAGGTGGAGGACTACCAGGTGGTGTACAGCACTTTGGCAGGAGACCAGTACAATAAAGTCATTATACCACGTAATGAGGGAGCCACCACTAAGACCACTCTCACAGGTAAGAAGAAGGAGCGGCGTGTTGTTGGTGTTGTGTTGTCCGTTTTTCTTGAATTATTTATCCTCCACATTTGTGGCGTCGTTTGCTCAGTGTGATGGTTTTCCTTATCACTTCGGTATTATCACAGTGCATCTATAATGTGAACTGAATAAGCCGGGAAGTGCCTGTGTGTTTTACATGACAGGATTATCTCCAGAGCTAACACTCGGTTGACGGGCTACTGATTGTATCTGTAGAAATGCTTGTTGTCCTGTGGGCATATTGAAAAGCTGTCAGAAAGGAGGGGTCAGCTGCAATGTTGTTTCTCAAAGGCCATAGTGTTGGAAAGGGCACGACCAGCATGAGAATAGAAAGGTCTGTGTGTTATTCTGTTGGGCCCTTCCAATCGATACTGTCTCCACCCTCATTCTTTCTCTGTCACTCTCATTTTCTCTCTTCCCGACTCTCTCTCTCTCTCTCTCTCTCTCCACTAATGATCTGTGTCACTATCTCAGTCATTCTTATTGCTCATCTCTTCATCTTTATTTCTCTTATTTCTTTATTTCGGGAACTCACTGTGCACATACTGAATTAATTTGAAACTGTTCAATTATGCGGTACGCCCGAAAAAGGCAGATTTCTTCAGAAATCATGCTGATGTACATGTAAATTCGCCTAGACCTAATCACTGATGTACAGCTAATTATACTGTTATTAAAAAAAAGTCCATCTAATTGACATGTGCATGTGTGCGAGTGTGAAACAATACAGTGTGATGTTCCTTATTGCTTTGTTGTGTGTTAAATTAGTCTCTCTCCCTGTCTGTCTGTGTGCGTTAGACCTGCTGCCGGGCACAGAGTACGGCATCGGCATTTCCGCCATGAAAGGCAAGAACCAGAGTACACCAGCGACAATGAACGCCAGGACAGGTGAGTGAATGAATGTTTTTGCTCCACTGTAAAAAAAAAAAAAAGAAAAAAGCTGTTGATCCACTCATGCATGTAAGACACACTAAGCGAATCACAGCAGCTTTGTGCTGCAAAATCTGAGCTTTACAGCAGGTTTGTTGGCCCATTTGTTATAATCCATGTAATTCTCATTTTGTGCTGTTGGTCGGTGCTTCTGTGCCAACCATTAAAAGCCCTTTGAGTGAAATTAAGCAAATCAAATTTTGGCAAGACGTGCTGAATTAGGAAGGTGTGTGGCTGTTTTACATCATCAGCTCGGGTCAAAGATCCCATTACAGCATTTTAAACCTGTATTAATGCATACCAATTTGCTAATGGCCCTCTCTTTACCTCAGTGCTTGATCGGCTATTTGAATTTTTATTGTGTTTTGAGTTGTTTGGCTAAAAGAAGAAACGTGACCCCATTTAACCCGCTGTTTGAAATGTTGGTGCATGGAGGTGCCTCACAGTCTTTCTCACCAGGCTGACTGTCACATCTTTCCTCCGGTTGAAATTATTTTAATGGCTGAAGGTATTTTGCACTTTACGAAATTATGCCTCCATTTTCGTTAAGGACAGGGTTTTTTTTATCTCACTTTTTTGTTGCGCTCTGTTCAAACTTTGAAAATGCACCACAGCCATCACATCTTTTCTCAAATAGCTTTAAATAATATAACAACACCTCCTGTCTGCCGGGTGCACAGCAGTGCTCATGTTTCTGAGTGTGAGTTGCTGAAAGCTGAAAGCATAATTTCCATTAAAAGTGTCTTAAGTTGTTCTTTCTTTTTCCCTAAAAAACGTAATTTGACAAGGAGCTCCAAAAACATTGAGGGTTCAGGCTAATGATGCAGTAGAGAATTAAATAAGAACTAAACATTGATCATGCAGTGGGCAAGATGGGTCAAACTTAAGAATGCAACAAATACAAAATTAAATACACGACATGGGATCATTATGTTAATACAGAGGTCCTTTTGGAATTGAACTTCCTGGAGGTTGACTGTTAAATTTTAATCTGTCCCGCTTGTGATGTCCATGCTGCACAGACAAGGAGCATATTCAATAGACAACATCCAGAAAAAAATTCCATCAACTCACTGACATGCAACAACTGCCCTGTTGGGACTTATTATTATGCTATTGATATATTTATTTTTTTGAACGTTCCGGTCGAGGGCAGGCATGCAATTGTGAATGGCTGCATGACACAAATTCTTTGTCTACAGCAGGATAAGCAGAAGAGGAAACTGGAACATGAATGTGTATTAGAAAAAAATCATCTTCTCTTTTTCAATATGACAAATTTTCTATGTCAGTTAATCGTTTAGTTTTCTTTCTTGTTTTGCGCAGAAAACAACAATGAAACATAAGAAGCAATGTAGCAGCAAACAGAAAACATAACATGAGGTTTTAACTTTAATAGACAAATTGGGAATTAAAGGTCCAGTGTGTGTAGATTTAGGGGGGCTCTATTTTATGGAATATAATGTACATAACTATGTCCACCATGTTGAACTGCCACATGTCTGCAACCTATGCAGTTCTAATTGTGAAAACGAATTTTAGAATATCAGCTTTTGTTCAGATGTCTGGTGTTTCGAATCAGATATTTTAATTGTAAATTGAAATTGTGCAAACGTGAAATGTGAAACTTGTGTCGAGTGTCTTGAGTGACAGGTGCACACAGAGAAAAAAAAAAAATTATACATCTAAATATTAAAAGATGCACTCTGGTTACTATACACAGGACTTAGTAATTGGACTTCTGAATGTCCCATTATAATATCTTAAATTATCATCAGTGTTGGAGTGTGTTGGTGTATCACCCTGTTGGCGTATACCCACTGAGGTACATTCTCCTGGGTGACAGTGTTAATATGTTCATGCAGTAACCTGCCTCAATGCTGTTAGGTCATTTAAGAGGCCCTGTGCAATCTATTAAATCTCGCTTCCCCTCTATTAGATCTGGATGTGCCGATGGATCTAACTGTAACGGCTTCTACAGACAACACTATAACCCTGGTATGGGGCGTGGTCCAGGGCCCCATTGACCATTATAAGGTCACCTACACGTCCTCTTCTGGGTACACTACAGAGGTAAATCATTGTACAGATAAACACTGAATGGTTAATAGGTACAACATAGCACACAAAAATAGGCATGCTTGTGTATACCGTACACAGATGAACCCACACACATCCTTCCAAGCACAAACAAGGTCAATGCCCTTTTATCATGAAACAGTCTAGAGTCAACTCCCATTGAATTTGTGCTTAGCTGTGACTAACCATTCCAGCTGACAGTGCCTAAAGATGTAACCACCACCACGCTGACGGACCTTGAGCCTGGGACTGAGTACACCATCACTGTAGCAGCAAGAAGAGGAAGGCAGCAGAGCACTGCAGCTACCATAGACGCCTTCACAGGTAGAGAGAATAGTCACATTTTATAAAGTCAAACAAGTTAACAGTGTTACTTTTGTACAGCTTTATTGACCAACCATCCTCCCTTGTCTTTTTCTTTGCAACAGCTCGATATAAAGTTTTCTAGAGTATCAAGGTTGCGGTACAGCATCCGTTTAGTTCACTCAATTATCAGACAGAACGAAGATAAATCCACTCCTGAGTGTTTTCTCTGTTCAGATGAAGACACGAAAGATCAGGCTATTACCTCAGAAAGCTGAGCAGTTTTAACAACAGTGGTGTGTGATGAAGTTAAATGGTAAACGTAATGAACTAAAGTGTGGCAGCAGGTGAGTCACACCAAAGGAATATGGAGGACCTGAAAGACTTTGATAAAGCAATTAGTGGAAGTAAATTATTCAAGTCAGCTAATGAGCTTGTTACAAATGTTCCCTAATTGCTCGTCTGTTTCACATCTAAATGTATTTGTGTTTCTGTTTCTTCGGATTCCTTATCAACACCACATTCTCTCAGCTTTGCTCTCACACTTGACGCCGTCTGCTTGTGCAGCTCTTCTTCTTTCTTGGAGAATTTCAATCACAACAAAGTTTTCTTTTTTACAGTCTCTCATCAGTGCGTTGAACTACATGTCGGATTGCCTGTCATTTTACCCAGCACAGTTGTTCTTTGTTATTTTTACACAAAGCCTGATTATCAGTTGTCACAAAGGATGGGGTCATAATGATGGGCA
This sequence comes from Larimichthys crocea, assembly GCF_000972845.2. Lineage (NCBI taxonomy): Eukaryota > Metazoa > Chordata > Actinopteri > Sciaenidae > Larimichthys > Larimichthys crocea. Next base: position 13,892,016 of record NC_040022.1, read on the forward strand.
TGTGCTTATCTGCTGTCCTTCTTTTTTTTTCACCGTTCTCATCAACATCATCATCATCATCTCTTTTCTTCTTCCCTGTGACCGCTGTGGCAGTTGTCACCATCATAACCATGGTCATTATTACAGAGATCATCATCACATTCATCATCTTTTGTTATGTGTGGCTCCTTTAGTAACCGCTCTAACCATCTGGACAGGAGAGACGAGAGAATGATTAAATGACAAATCAAGAGGAATCAGAGGAAAAAATAATTAATTACCTGTCATCTTCTCATCCACCGTTCACTTGGCCATATTGACAACATATGTCAGTCTGTGCTCAGGTGAACTCATCATGAAGGAAAAAAATCTGGTGAATAAAGTTTGATCCTGAACAATGATCAAATATAAATCACAGGCTGTCTCTGGAGCACATCTGTCCTTCAGTTTGTTTCTTTGCCACTGTATATGAACTCTGCAGTAGTTATCTGCAAACCTCATTATTTATTATTGCAGTCGTGCTGGTACACCACATTACTCAGAGTTCACCAGAGGATTGTCATTTACATACACATTTAATGGATTCCTTCATTTCATATGTATTCATATTCATTCCATTAGGATGAAAGCACTTTATTTCTATCATCCTTACACTTATATAACATTATAGGGCTTGTTTGGGGCAATTGCACCTTTAGACTGAGATATCCTGATTTTTCATCCCTAGTAAAGGCCTCCAAAAATTTCCCATAATGCAATCAACAGCATATTTTCATTAGACCATCATGCCTAGTACATGTCCTTTTTATTATACAGCTTTTCTGTGGGCTGGCTAGCACTTCTCCTGACTATTAGACTGACCTTTACCTGTAAAAGTTCACCAACATCGTCTGTGCTATGAAATCCAGAAGTATCATTAGGACCTACAGAAGGTGACTCACCAAGTCAGTACTGTTCATTTATGCAGTGTTGTAATCACTTCCAACTCTGCAAAAGACCATCAGCATGGCCATCACATTACACTGGCACTAACTCCTTCATAGTTTAATCCATAATTAAACCAAAGCCATAGTCCATGTGGAGTTATGAACCACTATTGCTGCCATAAAGCAGTGTGTGTCTCCTCGTGTTATTTGTATCACGTCTTCCACCAGCTTCCAACCAAGCACACCGCGGTTATGAGGATACAAATTTCTGCTGGCTGCACAGTGAAGTAATACATGTTGAGAGTTGGTGAGGGAAATGCTCCGTAAAAGGTAACTATTCTCCAATAAAAGAGGAGAAAAACATAAATGCAGGTCAGTGTAAACAATGTGGGTTTCAAATGGTGATTGATTATGAAGAAAACTCCATGGGATGCCTTTAATCTGGATGAATCAGGAAAGCAGAAGTCAATGTCACTGCTTCGTCCCTGCTATTTATACATCCACACATGCCTAATTAAATTCAAATCGCCTTGCATTTGTTGCTGTGTCAGCTGCTGCACTGGTTCATATTCATTATATCATCTTCTGTCCAGATCATACATTTTGACAACAGCATCTGCTGTCATCATCATTTCTCCATTTTCTTATTGTGAGCAGTCCCATCACATCTTCCTCTTTATGGTGGATAATCTCATTAGTTTCTCTTTTTTATGACCAATTAAATCATTACTTCCACATGATTGTGGCCTGCTCTGAGCCTCACCTTCCTCATCAAGATTACACCCAAGGCTAATTTTCTCAACTGTATTATAAACGATCTGTTGCACCATCCTGGACTGCTTCCATCCATCACTAAATTGCTTGTCTGTCATCTCCATAACAATGGCAGCTGTTTTTTTCTTTTCTTTTTTTCCATCACTCTTTCCTGCTTGTGGTCGGCTTTTTTTTTTTTTTTTTTTTTTTTTTTACCTGTCCTTGAAAACTCTCCGGTGACCTTTTCAACCCCCCGTTCCTCCAGGAATCAGGCCCGTAACCCACCTCTACTTGTCAGAGGTGACGTCAGACTCTGTGTCGGTGGCGTGGAGCGCCCCAGCACCACCTGCTGACCTCTTCATCCTGAGCTACAGCTCTGCTGATGGAACAGACACCTCTAAGGTGACACTGGATGGCTCCAAGACACGGTCACTGGTCCAGGGGCTGCTGCCGTCCACTCCTTACACCATCAGTTTAATCACAATACAGGGGGATGTTACCTCTGAGCCCATTACAGCATCACTCACTACAGGTGAGCTGCTTGATAACTCAGGGATGACAGATGAGGATACATAAACATGAGCAGCAGCTTTGTGTGAGACTTGTCTTAGTAGTTATGCATCGTTGCTTCATATTAGTGTTTGTGTATGCATGGTTGTTTCTGTACCAATGAATTTAGAATGATATCATGTTTAAAGCTGCAGCTAGTGATTATTTGCATATACATTACATTGATTAATTGTTTGGTCTATAAAGTGTCATAAAATTGTGAAAAATGTCCATCACAATCTCAGCAAATAATTTTTGGTAATGTTTAGCTTTAAGACAAAGTTAATAATTAATCAGTCAAAATAATTGGCTTTTTTTTTTGGTCAATCAGCCAACCAATTAAACTAATTGTTTCAGTTCATTTATGCATCTCGTTAAAAATTAAAGACAAAAAGAGGTTCGGAATAGGGACTAAAGAGTTTTGGGGGAAGAAAAGTGGGGAAATAGCAGCAAGTGCAAGGTAAAGAAATGGGAAGACTAAGTGATTTTAAATTAAATATGCATTTGCAGAAGTGCTGTTTGAGCATTTAATTTGCACAGAATCACACCAGACTGATTTTTGTAATTAGAGATCTGCTTTGGAGTTTTTTGTTTTTTTTTTTCTTTCTGCCAGACTTAGAGCTTGTTTTATTCTTCTGTACTGTCAGGTAGCTGAGGTTTGCTACGTAGATGAAATCTGAGTCAGTGGCCTCTCTGTACAATGATCCAGTGTTATTTCATATTTATTCTAAACTCATACGCAATCCTAACATTGGGGGATATTTGAGAAACTGCTGACAAATTGTTCTCTAATAAAGACAAGGACAGAGAGGAGAAAAGTGAGGGAGGGGGAGGACAGATCAAATTGTAATATTTAGTATAAGAGAAGCAGTCTGCTCTATGCTTTGCACCGTCTTCTGATTTCTGTATAAGCAGTTGAATTGATTCTTTTTCGTTTCCATTTTTTTCTCCTCTGGCTTACTCATAGTTTATCTATCATTTCTCTCCATTTCTTATTTTATTCAAATGTTGTCTGACAACACAGCAATGATCCCCTAGACTATTGTCTTTCTTTGTTAATGTATTACACAGTATTACTTATTCATTAATTGGCATACTGTGCAAAAGAGCTCTCAGAAACATTTCTTATGATTACGAGTGCGTTGTTCACATCTCAGGAGACAGTGAATGAGTAGAGGGTAAGTATAATAACCTGCCTGAGAAAAAGACAATGGGAAAGACAGAAAAAGAAAAATCGTGTTCGTAGAAATGAGGACAAAAGGGAAATCATCAAAGGAGGGGGAAAAAAAAGAGAACCGAAGACGAATGGAGAAAAGGCAAAAGTCAGCATTGAACAATAGAGATATTAACTTTGCATCAGTGTCAGAGACACCTGCATGCTGTCATCTGACTACTGTGCCAGTTTCACATAATACCCCGACAGCTTCCAGCACTCTTTACATTCACCCACACACAGATGAGCAGATTTTCGAGGGTGACACTGTACACTGACTCTGACAGATGTACAGTATTTCTAGCACCTGTCTGTGGACTGTGGTAATTTTTAGTGTCCTGCTTGTGAGCTGCACTCTTGACTATCCTTGTATAATGAGGTGGGCTATTGCATTTGCCGCATGTGAAATTGCCAGTGTTTTAACCACAGTTACAGTCAGTGCTTTGGTTTATCAGGCTGATACTCACTCTGCCACCGTGGTCAGTTCAAGCGGTGCTTAATGTAGCACAGCCTGAGGGCCACATTCATTCATTAGCTTACACAGTGCAAATTGAATTGTGATCTTCCAGCTGGATAAAGTCAGACATTTCTCTGATGGGACTATTCTATAACTGTTCACATTCAGAAGTTCATAGGGCTTCATAAGAAAATGCAAATTTGAGCCATTATTCTTTTGTCTACCTTTGCTGGAGCAAATATTATTAATAAGATACGCATACACGAATAATCGCAAGTTTTATAAATGATGCTACTGTATGTCATACAAGTGGAATTTAAATGAGTTCAAGGCAAGGAGTTATAAATTGCCCCCTCTGCTTGTGAATAATAGTCATTATTCTTTTCAAGGCATAAAAGAGTTGGTTTACAAGCATTTCCCCCATTGTCTACACCATGAGATGAAAGTGATCTCTTAATCTCCTCCTCTTTTTCTGTCTTTTTCATTCACACTCTAACTTTCTCTATCCTGCTTTTTTTTTCTGTAGTAGTTAAGGGCGTCATCAGTTTAATTGTGTGCTCACATTGTTTTTGCCATAACCTTTTCCTTGGAAGCTCGATAGTCTCAGGAGACAAATTGTCAGCAGGGGGGGAGTAAGCCCTAGTGGGTCTCAATGCTAATGCAACAAATTGTGTTCTTTTAGCTGGATGGAGCTAGATTTTGGAGTGAATATCTTTTGTTGGTTTTCATTTCACAAGTGTGCATTAAAGAATGCCTGTGCTTCAATAGACCAAGGCCATGTCTGTTTATGCAAATGTGATGAAGATCATCCTCATCTGAAACCTTCAGTCTCCCATGTTTTCCATTGTAAACTATCCTGATCTCGTGCTAACACTCTCTCACCGATCATCTCATTTCTAGGCATGGACCCACCAAAAGAGATGACAGTGTCAGATGTGACAGAAGATGCAGTGACTATCTCTTGGATCAAACCATTGGCTCCCTTTGAATACTATAAGCTGTCCTACCAGTCAGCCAAAGGTACAGCATTCTTTACATACTGTGATGTATTTAATTACGTTAAAATAACGTGGTATTTATTATAATAGGAGACTCAGACGCACTGCACTTTCATGTTACAGTTAAATGAACTTGGCATTTGATGTTGCGGGTTTCTCTGATGTAAAGTATTTTGTAGCAGGGAACCTTGTTACGCAGCCTGCTATACCTAATTAATTGTAACATTTTATCAGTGAAGTTTAATTGAATTTTTAATTAAAATTCTGTATTGATTAAATATTTACTCTGTGATGCAAAACGCATATGAGTTGGCTCGTCAGTGTTGACTGTACATGAAGAAATGTAAGATGACGGCAGCAGTTCTGATGTCTGATCTCCGATGTCCTCCTGCAGGTCGAGTGGACAGCGTGGTGATTGACAGCGACGTGACCAACTACACCTTGTCCAGCCTTTTTCCTGCTACAGAATATGAGATCAGCCTCAACGCTGTCAGGGGGAGTCAGGAGAGCAAAGTGGTCAGCACCTCCGTCTTCACAGGTAGGTGTCGATAAGGGAACATTATTAGATAGAAGACAATACAATAGAAGATGAGAGGGCAGCCGTGCTACCAAAGAAACTCCACCTGGACTAGGCTGATATGGCAGGGAGGGCGCGGGGGTGTATGTTTTATCACAAGTGTCCACCCACATCATTTTCAGTCAACATGGAAGCTTCAGTTAACTTTTATGATAATTTTATGATAATGTCAATTTAAGGATTTTTTTTTTTGCTCTAAATCGATTCACAACAACCCGTGCAGCTGTGCAGCATGTGTCCATGTCATTCACACTTGTTTCTAACCATTTTTCTATTGCTATTTGTCATGAATGAACAAAATGTTGAACAAATCATAAATATGGATGATGATTTTAAAGGCTGGACTGGGCCTCATCGTAGAACAAAAGCTGAACACATGTTGCTTAGAAAAACGTACCCATGAAAGTAGATTTGCTTGGGAGGCTGCCTGCGTTTGTATTTTTTGGCTTAATCGCTTGTTACAGGGTATTGCTGTGTTAGAGCCTATACTCATTGATATGAATGGGGTGGACAAAATAACAAAAACACAAGCCATAATTCCACCGCAGCACAAACTGCAGCCTCCAAAATTATCATAAAGTTGAATCAATACCTCACTAAAACATTATAACCTCTATCAAGGTAAGATTATTATTTTTTTACAGGTCTGCTTTTTTGTTTGAAACTAAGTGTACAGTCTGTTTCCTGGCTAAACGCCGTGATCCACTTTCGTTGTGCTCTTGTCATGTTATGCTGTCGTACAAGTGCAAATCGCACAGCATTAAAACCACATCCCTGAGATTCTTCACTTGAACTACAACTCGCTGATAAACGTCTTTCTGTGAGTGGGCGGCAGGGGGACAAAATGTTTGCCATGTAAAATGAATGAAGACTCTCTGCTACACTTTCAGAACAATTGTTCTTCCCACAACAATAACAGCTGCGCGTTGGAAGATGTGTGCTAAAAAGAACTGCAGACTTACACACACACACACAGACGTGAGACAAAATCAGTACAAAACGGTACAGCTGACATCGCAGGAGGTGCAATCTTTGCTGTTGCAATAGATGAAACTGTCCACTCCGTGACCCAGTAATTGGTAACCTACTCCTAACTCCATCTCGCTCTCCTCTGTCTCTCTGCTTCCCTCGCTTTCTTATCTCTTTATACTTCTGCTTCACCTTCATCCTTCTGTATCATTAGGCCTCTCTCTGCCTTTTTCTCTCGGTATCCTCCTCTATCCTCCATCTTTCTGCCCCCTCCCCATTTCCTCTCCGCTTCATCCTTTCTTTATTTAATCTCCTCTCTCTGTGTCTCTCTCCACCTATTTCTTTCCAATTTGTCATCTCAGATGGGAACTCTCAAACTCCCTTGCATTCAGACTCATAACTTAGCACTGAATCATAAGTTAGGAAACTTAAAATCTCACTTTCACACACACACACACACACACACACACACACACACACACAGTTTTGTGAATATGGGACAGTGTTCTTCTCTGTGAAAGAATTCTACTAACCTAAGATTAACACACTCTCCCAGTTCTGTATGCATAATCTTCAGTGTGTGTGTGTGTGTGAGAGAGGAAAAAAGCAATAGAGGTAAAAAGAGCACAGGATAGGAGAGAAAAGAGGAAAGCAAACGCTGTGTTTGCATGACAATGAGACCTGGAGAGCAGGAGAGGGCCAGGAATCCAGTGAGGGAAAAAAAAAAGAACCTAAAGAGTCTCTTTCTCTCACTTTCACTCTCTTTCTCATCTCTGTTCCCTTCAAATTCTTTATTATCCAGTCCCGTTTTTTAACAATCCCAGTGTACTTACAATGAGCAGAGCCGTTGGGGCTGTAATAGCCTGAAAAGAACATAACTCCAAAGTCAAGCTTGTTAGAAATGGTAAATAACATTTTCCTCACATCGCACAATGCCCAACCAGGGACATTTTAATGCCGCTTTCAACAACAATGCATAAACAGGGGATTTGGAAGAGTAATCCTGCATTGCCTGGCCAAGTATGTAATGACTTGAATGAGGCTGCAATTGCGCTTATTTCACTTCCATAATCAATTATTGTCAGAGGATAAAAAAGCAGGGAGCCATATTTCATTTTGCCAACACAGCAAGCAGTGTTAATCTAAGATGAATTTGGGAGGGTTGACACTAAATGATCTCATTTAATGGAGAGCGCTCATTAGGAAAGTGTCAGGACGCCTAGTAAAGTATCACTCTTCCAAAAACAGAAGTTCAGAGACAGAACATTAAAGTACTCCCTACCTGTCTATTTTTTTCTACAAGCTATACCAAGAGAAGATAGATGAAACAGAGTACACCTCTATTAAACTGATGCTTTGTTAAAATATCCCAAAAAATGACAAATCATATTAAATATGAAAAAAAGATAGGACATGACAGGCAGTGGGGCTGGCAAAAGAAGAGATGCAAAAAACAGAGTCAGCAGATACAAAAAAGAGTAGATTGCATGTTTTTTTTTTTCTTTTTCTTCTTCTCAAAGAACTGCAAGGCTTGTTAGGCTGGACTTCTACATGTGTAACTCGACATGTCTACTTAAGTGCTCCAAGAGACCGCTTACCTTCATATAAAAGTTGCAACACTGGTAATTTAAACTAAATGGTCTGTTATTTTTCAGTAACACAAAGGACAAAAGTAGTAGTTACTAACAGCTCAAGAGCAAATGTGTCACTCACTGCCAGTAGCTAAACTGGTATTTCCTGAAAAAAAAAAGAAAACACTGAAAAAGTGATTATGATAGATAGATAGATAGATAGATAGATAGATAGATAGATAGATTACTTCCTGTGGATTACTCATGGATTACTTAATGAATACTTCAGGTTCAGGTGCTAAATGACACAACCAATCATTACCTACTGATTAGGTGTAATGATATATGCTATGACTCACTCTTTAAGCAAGCTTTTTTTTCTACCTACACATTAAAAAATGTATATTCACAAAGTAAAATCTGCATTGGAAAGTCTCCTTCCTCTATGGGAGCTCGCATGAAGCATAAAGCTGCTGGTGCAGCAAGTTAAATGTTTGTATGGCTGCTCCCGCATGAGTATTAGTACTGTGCACAAACACATTTAGTGTAGCTACGGGGTTAATGTAGAGAACACTCACACACCGATAACCTGTTTTTGTGTGCAGCTTCCACAGTAATGGGAGGGGATGCAGAGATAGATTAAGGAGTAAAATGGCCATGTGTGTCTTTGTAACTGTACTGTGTGCTGCAGTCTGGTCAACATAATGGCCACAGACACAGCACAAAGCAGACTGACCTCATGGTCAACCATCACAGCTGGACTGTCTTTAAAAATAACATATTCAGCAAATAACAAATAATGTATTCAGAATATCTGATGTTTTTCTGACATATGATTGAATGAAACATTTACCTGAAGAGAATTTGTTATTTGTTATGAAATGTCTCCACAACCTTCAACCTTCCTGTGCCTGAATTTTCTCCAATAAAACCAGGGCCACAGTTATGAACTGGTTTCTGTACACAAAAATGTTTTGTTAGAGAAGGAAAACCACTTTTGTAACTTGCATCTCTTTAATATTCATTCTGTCGGTCAATAAACAATCTTTTGTTAGCTGATAATCAACCTCAGTGGAGCAGTCACGACAGCTAAAGCTACCTGGAATCACATTCAGAATCACCCAGTCATAACTTTAAGATGGTCACATCAATATCTTACTTTATCATTTTTATCAAGATCTTTGGACGAGCAGGAGCTTGCTCTGTCAGTCTGACTCTAACATTAGCTATGTTTAATGGTGCTAAAATGAGCTAGTATTATCTAAGGAGACAAGAGCTCCCAACATGATCAGTTAGATGATGTTTGATACAGTCAGTTTAACTTGACACCAAATGTTTGTTAGGTATGTAACTCTGATTGTTCACCATTAAATATAATTCCACTTTTGTATGTAATGATTTAAGTAAACATAAGTATCACAGCGATAAAGCATCACTAAACTGATTTTATTTTTCTAGATACAGAAGGCGAAGCAAATTACTGATTCATATGTTTGTCACTGACACAATTTAACTGAGATCAATCAAGATGTAGACAAAGCTTTATGTCTAAAATATTGTGTCATATCAATTCTCATATCATTTTAATATTATTTATAGCCTTTAACAGTTGCACAGTTTGGACCATTACCCATAGAAAAGTACCACTTTAACCATTAGACCTCAACAAAGAGAGCCTCAGCAAATGCTGTGATCAGTTTCACAAGCACAGCATTAATTTGTCCTTGTCTTGACTCTTACAGCTTTTATAACAACGTGGATCATGCCTTTGTTTGTGCATGCATTATCCTGATATTGACACTAGGTTTTGTGATCAGTGTGTCACTTATCTGTCGAAACAGCATGATTTTACTAGAAGAGTTGGGGAAATCCACATGATCATTAAATAGATGTTCACGGTTTCCTGTGTTCTTGGATAGATTTTGGCACTATAGCATGTAAATGCAGTGCTTTTTGGCAGACGGCTCTCAAGGATTAATTGTGCGAAGCTTCCCATCAGCATGTGCCTGCACCACAGCCCCATATTATAGCCCCGGATTAGCTTTTGTTCCTTTTTAAACAAACCTGTTCTCTTGTCCTGAATCCAAACATATTCTGAGGCACTGGCGCTTGACTTTCAGATACAGATCGGAGCAGTATGACGTAGTTGGCTCAAGCCCGTGATTCACCGGGTGCAATCAGGAGATGGAGAGTGATGATTGGATTATCACTAGGTCTGATAAAGGAGGATGACCTGTTTATTTATTTATTTATTTATTTTTTGCCGTCTCTGCACATCTCCATTGCCAATCTAATTGACTTGGCAAGTCTCCATTAAATACACTTAAACCTTTTCGCAATTAAAGTAATGATTTGATCAGGTTTGTTAATCTATTATAACGATAAGAAAGACTCAAACTCACTTCGGCGTGCTAATGAGCTCAGTTCTTTTTTTTTTATTCTGATGGCAACAGGGCAATATTAATTACCTCATCTGGGCAGAGCTTTGGAGCACATGCGGTGTTCTGTGTTCTCCTGCCATGCTCTCGGTCGTGCCAAAATAACACGCCTGAGGAGAGATTGAGGTTGAAACACTGAGGTTAAAGGTATAATTAGATTCAAACTCAATTTTGGCATGTCCAGCGCTCTGAGAATGAAATTAGGAAGAGGGTTGGGAAACAGTAGACTCGGGAGAATATCTTTTGACAGCTTTTTTGTACTGCAGAATTTGTCTTTGATGTGTCTTTGAGTTGGAGAAGCATTGATCAAAATGGCAAAGACAGTCATTATTAATCAGCATGAATGCAAAACTGTTCTCTGTCTGAATTTCTATAATTATGTGGGTTGAATAATGTTTTTTTTCATTCAAATAGTACTCCACTCGAAATTGTTTTGCTGTAATTGATGTTTTACATCCCTTTGCAGATGTACCACGATCCACTGTGTACGAAATAACCTCTCTCACAACATGACACAGCTCCATTGTGTGTAGATATTCATGTAATTTTCCAAAATACCTGTGAAAGGAGAGAAAAAAGTTACCTGACGAATTGTTTTTCTAAAACTATTTTGTGTTGTAGACTGACTAATTGAACGAGAAATCCTGCAGCAGCCGGTTAAGAACTTTATTATGAACTTTCAGGATTTTTTATTAGTAGTAGTAAAATAAATTTCTTAACTGAATTAAATTGGTCCATCAAAATAAAATGCTATTTTGGTAAACATTTAAAACATTTTAAGGGCAGAAATGCCATACCTTCTCTGGTTCCTGCTTTTTGAATGTTAGAAATTGCTTCTGTTCCCAGTTTCATATTTTCTAATATAGGCAACATTTTGATTCATGTCCTGCAGTGAGTTGATATTTGTATATCTGAGGTTTTTCTAAAGCTGTCATACTAATCAGATGCCACTAAAACAGCTAAAAAATGTCCTGAAAATGTATGTCTTTGTAAGCGCCTGTTATTTTAGTTTTTGTCAATGCTTATATTTTTGTTTTGTTCTAATCCTAGCGATGGATATGCCAGCCGAGTTGACAGCTCTAAACATCACTCCACAAGGAGCCCTGCTGAGGTGGAATCCTCCTCTTTCCAGTGTCGACAATTATGTGCTGACTCTCACACACAACCAGGGTGAGTTGTCCAAAACTGTCATCCAGAAGCTTTAATTAATTTGCTTTATTAGACAATAAATTGATGGATTGATTAACTACCAGCAAAAGACAAGAATTAGACGAGGTTAGTCTGGTGCTCTCACACCACCAACACTATAGTGTTGTCCTTACACTGGATATCGATCAATTTTACACGACCCTGACCCTTACAGATAAGCTGTTTTTACTGATGCTGTCATCTATATGTTCATGTAACTTTAGATATAAAAGGCACTGTTCAAGTATTTACTTACCATCTTTGTTATTGACAACAGCATTTACTCACTCACTCTGCACAATTAAATAATGAATGAAGTCTTACAGTACAGAGTCAGAGCACTGACTGCAGTAAGATCTGACTGCAGAGTCGGAGTATGATAAGCAGGTTTGTTTTAGGTCATTCAGGTGCAGCATATGTAGCTGTGACAGATTTTCAGTGTCATCCTTCGAGGCAATATGGATGCATTTGTCTTGCTTTCAGAACAGTTCATTATGCTTGGTTGAACTATTAAGCGTTTGCAGTTTCTACACTTTGTTTGTGTCTGATGCAATCCATGTCTTGGCTGTCTGACAGCCGTATCCAGATAGGCAAAAGATAACTGCATTGCTCCCTTCAGAGTCAGTATGTAATTTGCTCCCTGAACCAAGTGGATGAATGCCAAGTTACAGTAGGTGGATGAGCCACAGACATAACTTAACTAAGCTACCTGACATACACAGCAAGAGTGCTGAAAAATGAAAAAGTTTCAAAGAAATTGTATTTTTCAAACAAACATCACCCAGTGTTGGCAGTCAAAGCACATTTTTTAAATTCACCAGTCAAATGTTTAACCCTTGATCTCAACCTTTATTTCACTCCCTAATTCCTTTAAAGTGACTGGGGGGAAAAAAATGTCATGGGATGCATATTTCTCTCTCTCTTTACACATGACCCTGCTGACTAAGCCATGTCTCGAATTATCAAGAGAAATCTATATTACTCAGCTTTTGGAGTCAATGTGTAAATTATACCTTGACTGACGGACTGGATGACAGCCAGATCATTTAAGTTACAGAGACAGTATCTTTATGCTGGACACATATTTGGCCTAACCAGCCTCCACCAGGGTTTAGAGAAGTGCAGTGTAAGTTGTGAACAAATTCCCTTGAGTGTAAGTATATTAAATCAAGGTCAATAAATCTCATATTTCACTGAGTATTGTCCTGCATTACAAAGTAGATTTTTATTGCCAACCAGGAACACCCACATAAAATCCAAACCATCACGGTATCAGTCAGTCAAACTTCATATAAAATAGATTAAGAGTGTAAAAATATGGTTTGTCCATATTCTCAGTAACATCACTGTCACTATGAAGTTTACACATAATGCAGCTCTCATCATTATAACTATAAATTAAAACGCTAATGCAACAAGATCCTGTCAGTGAGTCCTTTGACACCAGTTATATTAAATGTCTTTTCTGGGCAATTTGAAGTCGTGTGCTCATGCTACACAATTATTTTCTTCATCAGTCATTTTTCACAGTCAATTCAGAGACAGTTTCTAATAACTCCAAATGCAAATTGGTAATTGAATGGTAATTTATTCAAATTTGCCCTGTTTAAGTGGTTAGAAAGATATATTAGTCACAGAAATACCTTCAAATGAATCTTGGTATATGCATTTAGATAAGATCAGGGGTTCTCAGTCTCAGTTTATTACAGAGTACTATTTTAGAGCCATTTATAGTGTTGCTCATTTTTGCAGCATAATTAGTTTTCAAAGAGATAGAATTTAAAGTGATCTAAGCTCAAACAGAACTTGAAAGAGATAAAATATGTGTTTTACTTTTCTTTTTACTTTTTTTTTCCAGTGACAGCTGATACATTCCTCGTAGAAGGCAACAAGCAGGAGCACCAGCTGTCCAACCTTAAGCCAAGCACCAGCTACTCCGTAGCCCTATATGCCACCAAAGGACCCCTCACCAGCGGGACCGTCATCACCAACCTCCAAACGCGTATGTGTTCATTTTATTCAGCTGGTGTCAATACAGCGGGCGGTAATTCGGCTCAGTGGGTAGCACTGTCATCTCGCAGCAGGAGGGTTTCCCGGGGTGCTCGGTTTCATTCACACCAAATATAATACGCATGTTAATCAGGAATTCTCCTGCCATTGTCCTTGACCAAGGGCGATGGCTTCACATCGCTTCTAAAGTAGTTGGAATGAGTCAAATGTAGCAGATGCATTTGTCCATGGGGATTAATAAAGTGTAACACAAACAATGGAAGTATGTCATACAGTGAAAAAATAGAAACAGTATTTATGTATCATACACGTTAATTACCAGCAGCCTGACTGACCTGGAAAGGTGGCAAATAATTGGAAGGATTTATGGATGGATGTAGGGTGATATAGAAAAACAAATTAGCACAGTAATTCTTTGTCATATCAGTGTGTATATATTGTCACAGTCACATGGTTGCCATTTTTCCTACTGATTAGTTGCCAAATGTCAAAGACGTGGGTTGAAAATTGACACTGCAGAACAGCGGATAACTTCTTTGTTGAGACCGTGATGGACAATGAATATTAATTGTCATCCCTGAAGCGATTTGGTTTAGTTTCTGTCTTCATTTATATACGTTAACCTTAAACGAACCAGAACAAAGTCAGTGCGTGGTTGGTGATGCACTAGAGGATTGCTTGCTGGCAGAGACACACATTTTAGTGTAAATGAATTCCCGCAGATATAACAACAAATCATCTCCCCAGTACTACCTGTGCCGTGACAATAACATGATAGAAATGAAGTTACTTCTGTTTATTAGATTAGTTTAGCAGTAGATTCAGAGGTGTGGAGGTGTGTATCTGAAAACTCTGCTGCTCGACCCAGTCTAATTGCTAGTGTTTGAGACTGTGTGCTTTATTGGATGGTGAAATCGTTTGTATTACCTGTTTTTGTGAGCACAGTTTTTATATAATTGTAGGTTTAATTTACAGTACATCTTTTGATTTATGCTTTTCCTACTTCCAAACCTTTGATCCTTTATCTCTGTGTAGCACTTATTGTCACACATGTCACAGGGGTCAGTCTTTGCTAGAGACTTTGACATGGCCAAAGACACAAGCTGTCATGAGGATTAAACTTGACGTGAACCCAGTTCAGTTTCTGCCTGCTTCGCCTCTAGTTGACCCACCTCTCTAATTATATTCACCTTTATCGTCTGGGGTGAAGGAATTGTTCCAGTTTAGCTGAGTTGCAGCTCTGTAAACTTTGTTTTTTTCTGGAGTTCTTGCAGAAAAAAAAAAAAAAAAAAAAAACTTTTCAGTCAGCAGAGGAGTTCATAATCCCCCAAGGAGAACCAGAGCTACCTGTCCTGCACTGCAGCAGAGACGAGCTGCTCAAAACAGAAACTAACTCTGGGCTGCAGGGACTTCAAAACATAAATGGGGCTCATGAAAATTAGGTGTACCTACAACCATGTCGATGCTGTGTGCTGTACATGCCTATAGTAACTCGTACATAAACAAATGTTCCTGGCAGTTTAAGGTGATTCTAATTTGGAAACAGATGCTCTGCCTAGTACATCATGTACACCTTAGCTTCTCCAGAGAACAAAACAAAAATCCTACCCTGGTTAGAGTCTCTCACATGAAAGGAAGAATTTGAGAAATTGCTTTGATAACAACGAGGAGTGTGCACAGGATTTAGTTTTGTTTTGAATAACACGCCTTATTGAATCAAGAAAATGCCTGGGTGCTTCCCTTTGCTGCTCTCCTCGTCTGCGTGGAAAAGATTAAATGTGTAAAACTCAATTCTATTCAGAATTAAACCAATATTATGAAAATGTATTCTGTAATTACAGAACATATTAACATGCCTGGACACTGATGCGGTCATTAATCAACACTGATATCTTGGGCTTTACGTTGCGTTTTCTGCGATGGAAGGATAACATTCATATTTTACAGTTAAAGATAATGGGACTGAATTTACGCGATTGAATTTATTCATAATCACTTTTCTACAGTACCATACACAGTATTCACTGAGCTGTGTACTCTGTGTGCCCATGTACAGGCAGATGTGCTCAGAGAAACCCACACCTTCAGTCCTGCAGGACTAATGATGGCATGTTAGACCAGGGGGTGCCGTAGTCAACCCCAGCTTCAGAGGGATCTTCTCTGGTTTGTTAATCAAACTGCTAAACTAATTGAAATCTTAAAGCCTGCTTCAATTCTGCTCACACAGCTTGTTTTCTCAGGCTGTTTCTCTTCAGTGGAAAATGTCACATTGTGAACGAGCCATGAGAGAGGAAAAGACCATTGATTTGTCCAGTCAACTACTCTGGCTATGAGTCTGTCATGTCTCTGTTTCGGTCTCAGTCGGCCTCTCAATCTTTAAGTCTCAGTTTGCTCCTCTTTCTTCTCCTTCTACTAAGACACAGAGTTATTAGTCACATCTACACGCATATATAGCATTTGCAGTATTTATAAAGCTCATTTAAAAACAACAGGCGTTGACCAAAATGCTTTGCAGAGAAATTTTAAATGCAATAGGTAAGACTGCTGAATGAGCTTTTCAGCCCTCCCAGTAGTCTGGTGTTGTTGAGACTGATGGTGTGGTTGGAAAATAACTCACTTAAAGACAAAAATATTCCAGAGAGCAAGTGAGCCTAAATCAACAAAACATACAACAACACAGCCAATCTTACCCACCCTGCTTCTGCTTGTCTTCAACACAAGAGCGGGAACTCCATCCAGGAAAATGGTAATCAAACTGGATAATGTCTCCATGTATATTTGCATACAATTTACAATTTATTTCTGTTTGCGCAGCTTTTCTTTCAGTTAGTGGGTTCTTAACAAACTAAATGATGATATCTGGAAAGGAGCTGTCAACTACTTCTGCTCCATGTTTTGAACAAGAGGTGAAGAGTACACAATTCTTGCTGCTGGGTTTGACTTTTACTCCTTTTAGGCGAGAGTCTATCTGTACATGTATGCTGAACACAGCCCAGAGAGAGGAGGAGAAAGAAACGTATGAGTCTTTCTTGTATCAAAATGTGTCCAAGACTGACTCAGCCGTTCCGATTTTTCTCTTTTTTATTGTTTGTTTCATTCTGATGGGATGGGGTTTTCTTTGTTGATTCCCAAGCCTCTTAACCACAGCTGAAAGTTGTTTTGTTGTCTGGCCTCCATGCCTCAGGAGTTCAACACAGAGTAAGACAGCTCCCCAGAGGCTGATATTTAAGCTATAGGGGTGGAAAATAAGGGATTTTTCTACGGGTGTCTCTATAAGCCTGTAGGCTGCAGCACCGGGACTTTCTTCCTTCAGATGTGCCTGAGCCCACTTGCTGAGAAGTGCTTGGCAAGTTTTTGAAGCAGTGGAGATCCTTGCTGCGGGCAGCTTCACTGAGCTCTGGCTGATAGTTGTTCACCAAGTGCTGAAAGTACTGCTATTACAGAAACATAATCTTCATTTTTTCAGGCAGTTGAAGACACTGTAATGTACTTTGAAGGACTTTTGTTCCCATAAAATCTGTGCTGTTAATTGCTTTATATGATAAATGTTTCAAACTCCTGCAAATACATCTAAAATATTTATTCTAGGATATTGAATACAACACAAGTATGTAAAGTTATATGCTACCTTTGTTACTTCAACTACCAGAGCTGTAAACTTTTTTCCTCACATGTAAAAAATAATATTTGTTTAGACATAGGATATGGTGGTAGAGAGACGAATGATTTCCATGAAAAATGAAGATTCATTTAAAGGGTATATTTTTGAAATAACCTTTGGCAATATCTTTCAGAATAATGAATTTAAAAGAGGTTCAGGGTGCATTTTGACAACCTTTAAGTTAACTTAAATTAAAATACAATACTCCATATATCATTATATTATTTAAAATAATAAGAAATTGACCAATCTTTAACTTGGAGTGGTGCTGCTGCATCATGTGTACATCATTGTGTACGATTTTTACAGTCAGTTCACTTACAAAGACCACAAAGAATGAAAATAGGTTATTGGAATGACGTATTAGTCAAGGAGATGTCTGAGGGTTGAGGGCAGAGGCGTGAGAGGGATAAAATTCAGATCAAGCACAAGGGATTAAAGAGTTGAATGGTATTGATGGTGAGTGCTAGCTGAAAGGTTTCATGGGAGGAACCCAAGGGAGTGGGTGTGGCAGATGTCTGGATTGAAAATCGTAGCTTCATTTTGCCCCCTGTGGTTGCAGCAATAAGTAAGATGGAGGTGAGGAAGCAGAAAATGAGGTTTTGCGGTGTAAGGATATGAGAACTAAGACATGAGAGGACGGGGTTAGACACACCTATGTCTGCAGGCGCAGGAAATTGGATGACAGAGGCATGGCCTTTGTTCTTGAACCTAACGTACAGTCTAATAACTTTAGTGACCACAAATGAAAAGTGGTTACGGAGGTCTTGCCATTCAAAAGCTCCCAAGACAGAATTTAGCCCTATATTTTGTAGGAAAAACTGTGAAACTTTGAAGCTTTATAACCAATGGTTACCAATGATAATGATAGTTTGCCTGACTGAAATGTCCATGATGCTAAAGAAAAGTCTTGCATATCCTTGAAATCACATTTAGTAATCCCTTTGTGTTGTCACAAATAATATCAGATAAAAAGGAAATATTAGAATTGTGCCTTTTCTTCTCAGCTGGCTGGAGAAGCATGTCAGTGTCTGTGTACGAGTGAGATTACGGGTATTACACTGTAGTAGTAAACTAACTTTAGCTTACATCAGACATGCAACCAAAAATATAAAACATACATTTCTTGGTTTGTGCTGCAGCAGAGAAAAAAAACACAGTTTAAAGCAATTTTAGGTAAGATTTGGTATTTTTTGCAACACATATTTTTTGTTGTATGATCGAAAACTTGCAAGTCGATTTTGCTAACTCAGCCAAACATCAAGCAAGTGCAACACAAAACATAACAAGGCAGCTAAAATGACTTTCTAGTCCAACAGCAAGAAGCCCAGCTCGCCATCTGTCTTGCAGCCTTTTTATTTTACAAAGCTCTCACCAACGTCTAAAAGCCAGTCTGAGATTTACTTTTGTCTGGCGGCCTCTTGCTTCGTTACTTTCTCCTTTTCTTTTCTTAGCTCTGTCAACATCTTCATTCGCTTAGCCTCTGCCAATGTGTCAGGTAGAAGCTGCTTTCCAGGCTCCACTTCTGGCATAGCGACACTACGCTTCCTCTAGATTTCAAAGCTGCAGAAAAGATACATAATGTCGCTTTAATTTCAGATGGCCTTCAAAGATAACTGCAAGGTGGTTTTCTTAATTCCATAATCCCATCTGTGAGATCCATCCAAGTAGCACTGATTTAAATTCGACTTCATAAAAACAAAAGAATTACAGATTCATCATCCAGGCAGAATCATTCACTTGCAAATGGGCATATGCACGAGTGCGCGATGTGATATCCACTCCAAAAGAATAACTTCCTCCCTCTTGTCTTCCTACAACAAACTGCTGCTGCCCATGCTGCCCTTCCCATCTGCTTCTCTGTGTGTGTGTTTATTTCTTTCCTCTCGCATTGTTTACGCCGTGTGTTAATGAGACATTAGATGTAGCCAAACCTATTCATCTCGATCCCATTGTTCAAACCTCTGCGTATGAAGATAGAGCTTCAGAGCTGCCAGGAACTCTGGCGGCACCTGCTCACCTGCATGGGCACGCTCCACGCGAAGGTTTAATTGGAGGGAGAGAGTGAGTGCGAAAAAAGGACAAGGAGATGGATTTAACGGAACAAGAGAAAGGAAGAATAAAGATGGGCAAAATGAGGGTTCTCGCAAACCCTCCATTTCTATGAATGGAAAACTCCCCTCCCGTCTCTCCGCTCATCCATCCCCCATGTGCACATGATGCACCAACAGTGTTCGTCAAGTTGAGGGGAGGACAAGAACAAAAGATAAACTCTGTTCACTCTCTGGCACATTGAGTTAGAATGGCAGCCTGTCAGATAAGGAGTAAAAGAGGAGGTGGACAAAGGACACGAAGCAGGAGAGAGAAACAGAAGCACAAATGGAGAGAGGGAGAGAGAGGAGGACCCCAGGCTGATGTGGGAATAGGAGGAAAAAGACAAAGGAGGAGGAGGAGGAAAAGCAGAAATGAGATGCAGAGGAGGTCAATAAAGATGAGAGGGTGCAGAAGAGGAGGAGATTGGCACGTCACGGCAGACTTTAGTACAATATGCAATGTGCTGTGTTTATCTCACACCGTGCTGCTCTTCTTTCTTCTCACTCTTTGTTCCCTTTTTTCTCTCTTCATCTTTCTCTCTCTCAATCCCGTGTCACACGATGTGAATCTGCCTATCACTATCTCTGAGAGAAGGCACCCAACATCTTTCAGGATGGAGAAAAGGTTATCAAGACGGGTACAGGCTGTTAATTACCGAGCTGTCATTGATCTATCCATGTGGCCGTACACACACCAGAATTTAAAGAATGCATGGAGCTGATGTTGTGGATTTTCTCTGCATGTGCAGAGATGTGTAAGGGTCTGGGTTCAATTTAGGGTTAGATGTTCAGCGAACAGTTAAGCCTTGGTCGCTCAAGTCCTCAGGAGAAGTGAAATATTCAGGCTGTTTATAGAAGCTCATGTTTGTTTCACTATAGAGGGATGAATGGAAGAAAAAAAAAAGCGAGACAAACAAAGGGAATCACCACGAGAGACTGTCATGTAGTAGGTGTC
This sequence comes from Larimichthys crocea, assembly GCF_000972845.2. Taxonomy (NCBI): domain Eukaryota; kingdom Metazoa; phylum Chordata; class Actinopteri; family Sciaenidae; genus Larimichthys; species Larimichthys crocea. Next base: position 13,912,353 of record NC_040022.1, read on the forward strand.
TTTATCTCATATCCACAGAGGTGACGTCGGATTGCAGAGCAAACACAAAGAGCAGTGCTCCGTTTTTTTTTTTCTCATGGTGCTGTTGGGGCGACCGACTGATGATGTGCCCCGGAGTCATGATGTAACTCCAGGAAACTGATTTTACCGAATAGAAGGTCATCTATTTTCTATCACGCAGTAAAATGAGGTTGCAGCGTGTCAATGCTTCTTCCACCATGCCGGAAGATCAGACATTGAGTCAAAAAGGCTGATGTAAGGTGGGGAAATTGAGGTGAGTGGTTTAAGTATCAACAAAGGCACTATAATCAGACCCTGTGATGTAATGTGCAGTAAAATTTGGGTGGGCTTGCTGATCAAGGCCTTGAATGCTTTTGAGGCTGTGATACATGCACTAAACATGGAAAGGTGTCTCAGCACTCATCTTACTTCCTGTGGCATTTTGTATCACTGCTACCTCATAGAACGGGTACAATACATGTCCAAAAATGTTGTTATTGTGTAGTTTTTGTAGTGTTTCTTAAGATCTTCCTGTGCTTCCTTTTTTCTTTCTTCTTCTTTCATCGCTTAGAAAGTAGACATGATAAACCTTCTCCCCATTCTAGTATTTAGAAATGTTCCATTTGTTGTTTCACAGCACTCATCTGTTTGTAGCTTACAGCTGTCATCCTTTATTAAGGACCAAATTATCTAGCATGTCAGTGGTTTTTACACATTGAAGGATACGTCTGCCAATATTTTCCCATGGAAAGATCAAGTATTGCCTGTGTGGGCAAATCATAATATAGCTCATCCCTCTGTGTCATACAACTGCATTGTTTTCCTAAAACCATTAGCACCTCAATGAGCCACAGCATTGTACTGGATGGCACGTCCTTTTCGTTAAAATTAACGTGGGCCCTGTAGTCCCTAATATACTGTCCTGCTTCTCTAAGTACTCACAAGTGCACCAAATGCATATTAATCTGCAAATGTGTAAAATAGCTCCAAACATATGCACTCTGTACTCCAGTACTAACATTTATTGAAAAATAAAGAGCTCTGTTGTTGTTGAACTATTCATTTGTGTACAGATTTGTGTATAGATTTACATCTATACTATACACATCTTTATCTATAGACTAGGTGCAGGGAAGTGAGAAAGCATTTCCTAATGGTCAAGTCGTTTAAGACTGGACGTAATTTACTGGAACTGCCACAAAAATACACACAAAAAAAAAGCAAAAGAAATATTGATATACAGCCTAATGTATTATTTTGCATTGGATCTCATCATCAGACTTGTTAAGAAAAATATAAAATATTTCCAGCCTTGCAGTGTGTTGAAGTGGCAAGAAAAAACGACAAAGAAAAGAAATCCTTTCAAAGATGGCCCTCAGAAAACAACAACAACAACAAAAAAACAAACAGGACAAAGCAGCATTATACGCTGTTCTACATACAACAAAGGATCACTGCTGTTGCTGTGCTAAAGTCCAGCTCCATACAGGTGTGTGTCAATATTGTTCATCTGTTGGTCAATTTTGGATCTTATTTCCAAGTTGTATATTTACCAGGCACAAATATTACTTCTTGATAGTGAGTCTACCACAGCCTGTCTTCAACTATTCAACCGATGATCAAAAGCCCGCTGTCTCTATTGTATAACACGTCTTGAATCACTTCTTTAATAAAATACTTGTTTTCTGCGTGTTCTTGACTTGGAATAGAATAAATAATACAATAAAATACTTTTACTTGTTTTATTTTTTCAAATGTGATGCATCGCTATGTCTTGTTTTGCCTTTATATAGTGAGGACACAGTCAGCAGAGCAGCATAGACTTAACTATTTCTATTTCTGTAGTTCAGAATAATGAAGCCTTGAGTTTGACATCACTGCTTTACCTGATATGACCTGCTGTAAGTTATGCAGAAGCATAAATTACTTAATTGACTGTCTTCTGATTTTGCACTTTTACATTTCATTAGCTATAAATTCAACATCTGGGACTTGACATTATAAAACCTTACTTATACGCTGTAGAATTCCAGGAAATTAACAGAACAGTTTCTGCCTAATTAACTCAACAGTAACTTAACACTTGAAAGTGTCATCCTCTAAAGACGTGGGTTATTTGATAAGAGTTTTTGCAGTGTTCAAGGAAAAAACGAAATCACAAGAACCATTCAGCCATTTTCTGTAACTGCTTATTCTTATATGGGGTTTGGATCCTATTGCAGTTGGCATTGGGCAAGAGGCAGGGTACGCCTTGGACAAATCAGCATTTCATCACAGGGCTAACACATAGAGACAAACAACCGTTCGCGCTCACATTCACACCTACAGGCAATTTAGAGTCACCAGTTAACCTGTCACAAAGACACTGCATGTCTTTGGACTTTGTGAAGGAAGTCGGAGCACCTGAAGAGAACCCACGCAAACATGGGGAGACAAGCAATCAGAAAGGGAACTGGGAACCTTCTTGCTATGAAGTGACAGTGCGAACCATCAGAAATAGGAAATAGGAAATAGACTTTCTTTTGCCCATCTTCACCAGGCTGTAATACATGGCATATTCACATGTACAGTAACTCACTGAGTTGGTAATTGAAATTTTGCTCAGCAGTTTTCTGACTTTTATCACCATCACATTCACTCCCTGCATCTATAAAAAGATGAACACACTGAGTTAAATGAAAATGACCCTGTTTTGCAAAAGCGTGCAGACAAACTAAGATCTCGGTCGTTATTTGAAGAAGAAAACATTCTGCAAACATTCCTCATTTGGCACTGAATGGAAGCTGATATTTTTCTCTCTTTCTGGCAGCCATGGACGCGCCCCTGAATCTGACAGCCAGTGAAGTGAATCATCGTAGCGCTCTCATCTCCTGGCAACCACCAATTGCAGAAATTGACAACTACATGCTCACCTACAAGTCAACCGACGGCAACCGGAAAGTATGTAGCACACATACATTTACACTTACACAACACTGTTGGTATAATGCACACTGTAATTCCATATATATGAACAACTTTATCTTCTAATGGACATCCTGTATCCATGCTACCGTTGTAAACATGTCTCAGGGAGATAACTACCTTTGTAAAAATAAATCTGCAGATATTGTAGAACATATTGACACCTGTTTTTGGATTTAGAAAGTCAAAAAATATTCCCAATTTAGTCAATTTATCATACTAGGACAATGTTAAGGAATGGAGAATCACTTTATGACAAGCACTTCAAAATTCAAATTGTATCCTTCAATCATTTAATCCCTTGACGCGGCACTTGCTAACGTTCAGAGATATACACACTTATAGATTGACAAACACACACACACACGCACACGCGAGGGAAGTGCGCAGTGAAATTGCCTGTCTAATAGAGATATTACTTTAATATGTCTCAGTAGAGACATTGTTTATTTTGATTAAACTTTGTGATGTGGCCGAGTAATGGTAATAAAGCACATTAGTAGGAGATGTGTGAAACGCAGCACACTTGTTAACGATTGGCTGGAACTGTTTTCCAAGATGCTCTGCAAAAGATTCACTTTATTGCCAATTAGGTGTGTTACACACACATGCAACCAGATGCAGACAAGACTGCCTCCTTAAAAAAAAAAGTCATAACACATACACACACACATCCATTCTGAATAAATAATGATCACACGTCTTTCTCTCTCTCTCTCACAAACACACACACACACACACTGACCTTGAACGTGTGGTACTGCTGTGTGGTTGACCATCGGGTGTCACTCATGCACAAAGTATACAAAACTAAGAATTCATATTATCCCATTTTCCAATGCAAACAGACGTCTATCAACATTTTCCCTCTTTCTTGACACTCTTGGTCCTTTTCATCCAAAACAGTTTTAAAGAAAGTTTTATAGAAGTGTATAATAATATGTCATTATATATTAAATCAACATATTTTCCATTTTCAAGACTCTGCATGAATTTGCATAAGTCAAACTAAAATTAAAGCTTATTTCTCCCGCTGCACACATATGTGCCTAATACATAAACATACAGCATACAAATCAGTAGCCAAAAGGGAGAAATTCATATTTAATACTGTTTGGTTTCATTATGTTGCTCCTTATTTTAGTATTAAACATCTTGAATATGGCTCACAGAGAACTTGTTTTCATACGACCAATCATATTGTTCTGTAATATTCTATCATAGTCATACAGACTAACGACTAGAGCAGCGTTTTACACAAGTCACAGACTATAAACAATCACCAACATTAGCTTTCCCTCTAGCGTCTCTGTGTTACATGACTTACAAATTAACTTTAACTGTATAACTTACAGAAACGGACACATTTCTGTTGTCGTCACAAACCGGGGAAGTGCCCTGTATATATGTGATTTCAGTTCACTGCTTATATGAAGGTTCTTTCCATTCCTGTAATTTCCCATTTAGTTGTTTCATTAAACACTATTTGTCTTTGGTTACACATAATAAAAGCTGGAAGATCTTCCAAACCAACATGGAAGACTTAAAAAAAAATCAATTTCACTTTTTTTTATTCCTCTCACCACCTTTGTCTATGCTCTTTTCGTTTCAAATCAAATCTTCTTTCACCAGGGTGAGCCGCCTCGACATTGTGCCACATACTGAATTCATATTGTTCAGCAACAAATGAGTCATACCACTCATGCTCTGAGCAAAAAGTGATCGCTGCAGCCAGAGACTGAAGTGGTCCTTGTAAGATTTTTCTCTGGTTGTCTCCACTTGAGGTCTGGCTTGGCTGAAAACATGTGGCGACATTACTTTACCTGCAATCTAACCACATTATAGTGAGACTTGCAGCTGTTCAGCCAGCTTCCCTTCTCACAGAGATAATGGATTTATAATTTACACCAAGTAGCTGTAAGATTAATTTCTTATCTGATCAATATTTACTTAACAATTTGTAAAGACATGTATCAGTGTTGTTTATGATCAAGCCTGGGAATAATAAAGATCTCATAGTGACACACACACACAAGGGTAAATACATATACATTCAACCACTGAACCATACGATCAGTAGCGTTGATATGAAGGTATTTATTATCCTTGATTTGACAGAACTGTTTCGTTGCAAAACAAATCTTATCTTGACCCTGAAAACCTCGGGGGGAAATGTAAGATCCTCAGAGACATAGACACCATTTACCAGCTGCTTCCCTGCATAATTCACATGGACACATTGCCTGAAAATGTGTGATTTTTTTCTCCAAACTGGCTGAATATTTCATTTTTACTTGTTCATATTTAATGTGTATCCAGGGCAAAATCCAACACATTTCTCTCTCTCTCTGTCTCTCTCTCTCTTTCTCTCTCTCTCTATCTCTCTCTCACACACACACACACACACACACACACACACACACACACTGTTCATCAGTTGAGCATAGGATCATTTCTCATCTAAGAAACTCCTGTCACGGGAAATACTTAAACATCATGTCTTTAAGATTGGCTCAATAAAAGAGGATTTGTCAGAAACAAAGGGAAGTAACTGTACTGTACCATCATGACTTATCCACCAAAAATAGAAATGTTTGTTCCCTGATTGCTGAGGAGCTCGTCTTTTATCTCACTTCTCTACATCTAGTTGCCCTGTTTCTCCTCCCTGCCATCCACACTTGCTTGCTTTTCTCAGCTCTTTTTGTCTTTTTCTGTTTCCAATGTCACTTTTCACATGTGAACACACAAAGGCAGCCAGACTTGTCCTGCAGTCAGTGGAAGAGTAACTGCTTAGTTAGTTCATTTTTATTTCTGGGCGACACTAAATATCTAGCCCATCCCACACGGGATTATAAGACACCACTGTTATACAAAACAAAAGAACAAAAAAAAGGACATCAGTTACAACATTATAAATTCTTATTTATGCTTTCAAATACCAGATTTATGTGGAAGAAATCCAAATGAACTGTACACTGAAAAGAACTCCTGCAAGCCTAAAGATTATCCTCATATTTTATTTCTTATTTTTTTCTACAGCCAATGTAGATTTTGCTAATACAGTATTTAAACTGACCTAAAATCCTCTTTGCATTCCTTCTACAGTAAATAAACCTCAACTATTTGTGTTGTTGGATTGAGAATATTGTGCTACTGGAACACAAAGCAAGCTGTCATGTGTTTCCTGAACAAAAATAGCTTGAAGGCTTCTTTGTTGCCGCACTGTAGGTCTTTGTAAAACTCACAAGTTCAATTTAATGTTTTATCAGTGACTTGTGGGGAAGCTGATATCATTTATTTTTACCCTGGGGTTCATGCTGAAAACATATTAAATATTACTTTTTTAGAATACAATTACTTTATGTAATATCTTTTAATTGCATGTGAATGAATTTGGATGTGTGTGTGTGTGTGTGTGCGTGTGTGTGTGCGCTAGGAGCTGATCCTAGATGCAGAGGACACATGGATTCGACTAGAGGGACTAGCTGAGACCACAGAGTACACTGTTAAGCTCCAGGCTGCAAGAGGACTTGATACCAGTGCTGTAGTCTCCACTACCTTCACTACAGGTACAGTACACACACATACTCTCCACTCACTCACACGCACACACACACACAAAGTATTTGTGTTCTTTGATTTAAGCTCGGAAAGCGATGATAATGGGGTGACTTTTCATGGCCTCGCAAATGCATTTTCTCTTTTGCACTACATTTCACATCACAGTCACCATAACTAAAGCTGCGCAATAATGGGTCCCAGAAGAAGTCAGACACAATTTTCATCTCTCTTCCCTGTAGGATAGTGGGGGAGACTTCCCATTAGGTTGCACCTGCAGGGTGGCTGTCTGCAATCCTACAGCTGAACAGTGTGCTCTAATATTTAATGCGCTCCATGCATAATTGGATGGCAGATATGTCACTCAAGTAAGGGTTAATGAGCATTATGAAGTGGATAATTTAAACTGTGTTAATATTATGAAAGTAAATATCAATATTCATATTTTCAGCCAAGCTGTGGGCATTGCAGTGGGCTGTATCATGACTTGGGGCAGCAGAAAAAACCCTAACCCAACTCTAACCTTATTAAGTTGATATAGCAGGCCATTGCTTTTATTTATAAATCCAACAGACACGGATTAACATTCATTCATTAGGTCAATATTTACCGTTAGCTCTGTTTTGGTTTCCACCAACTCCTGAGGGAAATGTTTGCTTTTTAACACTTAAATGCTCCACTATGTTTACCTCCTACCTTTGTCTGTCTGCTGTTTGGTGCGAGGCAGGTAGCGGAGAGTCGGCTCATTTGATTTTGTTCAGTTAAAACAGCTGCCTGCTGTGACTGAAAACAGAACCGATCAGTGGACTACAAGCAGCTCATTACACAAAGGCATTTCATCCATTGTTGATGTAAAAAAATATCAATTACTGCAGTTTTGAAAAACAAAATCCTGGATGTTACAAAATGCCATATAATTTGATAGAGATGCACAAAACTAAGCAGACCCTAACTTGTCCTCATGCCTCCTCTGCTTCTCTCCAGGGAGTCGTCTATTTGCAACACCTCAGAATTGTGCCCAACACCTGCTGAATGGCGAGACGCTGAGCGGCGTCTACACCATTTACATCAACAGAGATCCCAGCCAGGGTGTGCAGGTGTACTGCGACATGACCACTGATGAAGGAGGCTGGATTGTAAGTCCCAGTGAAGATAACACCTTCCTTTTAATAGCACATTTATCATATGTGCAAATGTAAAAAAAACTGTGCGTGTGAAAATTGTATTTCATTGGATACAACACTAAACACTGCAAGGTCCTTCTGATTTATGTCAGCTGTTTGGTCTGTAAAAATGAGTTCTATTTTTCTGATCTTCTCATATTTTGGTGTTCAGGTATTCCAGCGTCGTCAGAATGGCCTGACAGACTTTTCCAGGAAGTGGAGTGACTATCGGGTCGGCTTTGGAAACCTGGAGGATGAATTCTGGCTTGGTAAGACTCTGAGACAGAGAAATATTTACCCAAGTTAGACAGAAAATAACTATATCCAGGACTAGTGGAATAGTGGTTCTACTTTTCATTTTTTTACATAATACTGACTATGACAGACTAGTAGTTATACTAGAAAATTCACGTTTGCATTATTTCAACTTCAGGTCACCCTGTCCATTGAGCTGCATTTCCATTTGCATTTTATAGGCTGCAGGCTAATATTAACCACATGTAGTTTTCTGATATTACCTAAGGGTGCTCCAATTGATCATTATGAGCCAATACTCGCTCTAAATTGTTTGCTCTGTGGTCTCTATAAGTGCTGTTCAGAAGAGCTGACCAGATGAAAGCTCTATCTGTGTACTTGGGCGGGCCGCCCAGATATATTAACTCCCAATGACCCATTTTAGCATTTTGCAGAGAAACAAAGAGAAAGAGAGAGATGTTATCTGGTAACACATTTAGAAAACAGACAGATTGCCCAAACATGGACCTGTAAAGCAACAACAGGCTACGTCATTAACAAGAAACCTCCTCGACACACTCATCTGTAAAAACAGTATTAGGGGTGAAAAAATACAAAAAAAACGTGAGCTCTGTTTTTTTATAAAACATAGTGCTACTGCTGTCCCTGTATGATATGCTATCATTCCGTGGAAAACTATATTTGTTAAGCTCTCAGCTGCTGTTGTAAGCAAGAGAAGGCTAGGTTGTGTTTCTAAAAGAGGGAGTGGATTATGTTGCACGTTACCTGCCGACAAATAAACAGCCAATTCATACAATACTGCATCATCTCTGAGTTTTAATCCTTAATATTCAATGTTCTTAAGAACAGTGCTCCGTGATCCCTTAGTATTACCTTTTAGTATTACAGTAGTATTTCAGTCACTGAGGCGTGGCAGTATCTGAGCTTTCACTTGGCTTCAGTTGATATGTCTATTTGATGGAGAGGGGAGACGTTTTCAGTGTCTCGTGCATGCAGTACAGCCTTTCTCGTAAGATTTTTCACTCTGTGTGAAGATCATATTTCAGCACTTGACTTCACAAAGTCTATCCGATTCATTACTGCATTCCCTGAAAGATCATCTCTCCCTGAAATGACTCTGTAATTGTTTTTTAGCGTCGTTTTGATTGAAAGACAAAACAAAAGAACAACCCCCCCAAAAAAAAAAATCCCATTATGAAACAATAATTATATTCATTAGAAAAATGTGCAAATGAGTCATGTTTCTTCATGGGCCAGTTTCTGTGTTAGTGTTTTTGTGCAGAAGATTAAAGGGAAATGTTACATGAATATTTCATTGTGTGTATCGGAACCTTGAGAAGAATGTTTTTTGAGAGAAACACGAGTTATAACATGGCATTGTCACCACATTGTAACAGAGGGAGGGCTGCTACTTTGCATACACACTTATTGGATCATAATACAAGATAGCTGTGGCACACGCTAGTCCGTTAGTGACTAAGCACACTGTAATAGGTGAGAGCATAAAGAGATTTTAGATCGAATCCCTCATAAACAGGAGCTGACAATATAATGGAATGTGGTATAAAAGCCAGCAATTCTTGCTGAGAGTCAGATTTATTGCTTCAGTGGTTATTTTTAAAGCTGTAGTTTGCTGTGTTGTCGAGTTGAATTGAATAATAATGTCAGCTGCTCCTGTTACTTTTGTGCTCCACTACCAGGAGGGTGTTCAAAGCTAGCTCTTAACATTTTATCACAACAGAAAAAGTTGGATTGCTGTCTGCTGGTATAAATTAATAATTTATTGTTTTTTTTTATCTCAACAACAGTAGAGAGTATCACTCACTGAAGAGGCCTGACAGAAATAGTGGACAGATATATCTCTGTAAGATGACACTACACCATACGGGAGAAAAATCCTTCCTCTTTGCACACTTCACAATATGAAGCATAGATAGAGAGCTATAAAGTGACAGGAGTGTTTTAGCTGTTTCTGACGGAGACCTGAAGGCATCATGAAACAACATCCTGCCAAAGATTTGCCTCACATCTGGCAGATTTACAGCAGCTCTCTCCGTACAGTATGATCTAAAGACACCAGTGCATATCTGGTTCAGTGAGTACAATATTTCATCTGACCCGTTTCCACGTGAGCTGAATCAGCAATAATCTGCCGGTGCCCTCTCAACATTTCTGGACCGGTCCAGGGCACGTCCATCTACAGGGTCACGCTTTACTTTTTCAGTGCTTTCCTAGGATGCACTTTCCCCCTCCAGACTTTCTTCTATCCTGCACTGTACTCTGTCCTCTCAGTGCATAATAGCAGCTTAATGTAACCTCAGGGCGTGAGGCATCAAGAGCTGTTCTTTGCTCCTGTGAAAGCTTCTCCCAGTGATGCCAGATTACAGATAACGTGCCAGCAGGGAACTCAGTAGCCATAAAGTGCACCACAAAACGTCAAGCTGCTGTATGAAACTGGCTTGTCTGTTGATCCATTGGTTTATATGGTTTTGAACAGAGGACTACATGCTTCCATACACAAATGTTACTAATGAAATTAGCAATGGCTCATTTAGACTTGACAGTGTGACAGTGAGCCAGCATGAACAAAACCAGGAGAAGGGACCCTGAACATGAACCAGCGAAATCAAATTCAGCCATCATTAATTTTATTATTTACATCTGTCCTTTTCCTGCTGTGACATGTCAAAATATGTTCTGAGGCAATGCCATGTTGGAGCATTATCTAATTAATCTCACCAAAACATGGCAGAGTGAAGTTTAATTGTATGTCCTCATGATACAGTTGTTGTTAGAAGGTTAGGGCATAGGGACTATGTGGGTTGTACAGTATTTGGAGGAAGTGAAGGTAGGTCATGAAGGAAAACATTGTGCAACACAGTATCTCTTCCTCCATTTTTAACAATCCAGTTATTTCGCCATTTCATTAGCAGCAGTGTTGTAGTCAAGACCAGCTCAACCGAGACCAAGTCAAGACCAAGACCAGACAGTATATATCACACATGTGGCTAATATTGGCTATATCTCTTTTAGTGAGGCACACACCTCACAGCCTTCTCAGTAAGCGTATTACAGGATTTACTGACTGCTGTGTGTTTTCTTTTGGACACAGTTTTGCAAATATCCCATAGGAATATTGTGATATTTTGAATTACATTATGAATTACAGGAGGTTTGGCTAATGCTCACTTTCTGTCAGGAACGCAACGAAGGCTAACAGCCGTTAACAATGACAAAAATTTAAAATTAGAAAGTTATTGGTGTCATTCAAAGCAGGAAGGTCTACCTAGTTCATATTCATATCTTTTTTTAATGACCTGCTTCCTAAAATAGTGAGTTTAATTTGTGTGAAAGTATTTTCAGTTAATTATGAAACTGTGGCAGGACATTATTAAGTCCAACCTCAAGTGCTACAACACCGGTTAGCAGTGTCAGGAGGACAGCTTGCAATGGTAAGCTTTTGACAATCGGAAACTTTGTGCTAATCCAGGCCAGAGCTTTTCAATGTCTGACACTGTGGGCGAGTAGTGTTTCTAGGAATATAAGAAACATGTTGATGAGCAACCGAGTTTTAGTACCGTCAAAGATATGTCAACAGAGAACATAAAATATAAATATAAAATAAAACATAATAATTAAACATAAATATTCATGGATTTTGTCACTTTTCTGTCACTGTTTATTATTTGTTGTCTTGTTCAATTTGGTGGGTGGTCATGTTCCAAGTTCGAATGATGCTTTGGGAGATTAAAACGACAAGTATAATCAGACGCGGTTAAGACAAGAGACAGCTCAAAGGAGACTCATTCCCTGTTGTGGGTCATGTGGGTTTAGCCACTGCCACTCCCCTTCAGGAGAACAGCAGTAGGTCTAAAGTCAATTGACTTAAATTAGAAAAGTGAACCTAAGCGCAGATTATTATAGTTTTATTATTATTGATTATTGTATTGTATTATTATATTTTTCAACAGCAGTCACTGAAATAAATATGATAAATATAATAAATATAAATAAATGAATATGAACATTTTGATGTTGAAATGAAGTTTTTCAGGCAGACAAATCAAGCAGAGAAAATTAATTTGTCAAGACTTGTCTTTGTCACAGCAGCAATACACTCTTATGAGATCTGTCAGCAAAGACGTCCCTTCTCTGTGTTAGTGCTGAATCGTTGGTCTGGTTTCACCAAAGATGATCTATAATGTAACAACAGAACTAAAATTTAAATGACTTCCTGAAGCATCTCTGGCACAACACAGTCTGCTTTTAGCGATCCACACAACATTCACAACACATTCCAAACAAGGTAGCACAGGAAGTGTATACCATTTAATATAATTGGTGGAGATTGTAATGTGTTATCTTCTGCTATAAAAAAAATCTTTGGTATGGAGCCAGTTAGCAATGTGGTACAACTTGCTACAACATTTTTTACCCTACTTATTTTTGGAAAATTGGCACCATCCAAAGAATGCCAAATTAGCTATTAGCATTTCCTGTTTCTAACATACCCATGAACATACAGACAACTATTTCTGGATTACTTTGAAGAAAATGTACAAATCTGATGATTGTCAGGCAAGTCTTGGAGTTTTTTTTCCCCCCTATGATTTCTTTGCAGATTTATGGACATTTATTCATGATGGATATCTGAGATAATGATATCCTCGGAAGTCATATTGAATCTAAATTTATGTATATCTGTATCTGTTTGTTCAGACTGAACTGAGTTATGACTCAGAGAGGATATAAATATGCTACCCTAATTGCCTCCATGAGCTGTGTGTTACAGCCACTGCTGCAGCTCTAACTGCTGATGGTGTTCCTCTGTGAGTGTATCCACTGATCATGGCGTCTTCATTGAAATTAATAAATTGCGGTCCAAACCTCTGCTGTTTAAAATGCTTCTGTGACTGTGCCTTAACACAACAAGTTTTTTAACACTCATAAAATGTTGTATTTATATCTGCGTTCCAACTTGTTATTGGCAAAACCGTAACACTCTAAAATACTATCATTGCTCTAAGTGTTTTTCTGCACTTGAGGTAGCCGTTTTTGTGTTATGTCCTCTGCTATCTGCTGTGCATTTTAACCATTTACGGCATAAGCAGTGTCCTTAAAACGATCATCCTCACACGGAGGAAATGGTATCATCATACAGATGGTCACTGCAGTTTCAAACAATTTGACCTTCACTTTTCTTTCGACAGAATAGGTTACTGTCATAGCCTTGGAGAGTCGTTATAATGAACATTTAGCTAATCACCGCCTCGACACACAGAACGGCAATATATCGAGCAGTATGGAACCATAAACATTGATATTAAATCCACTCACACTGAAAAGAAGAGGCACTTAACTGGCCAGCAGTAAAGAATATGGAAATTAAGCTTTCATTATTATGTTACAGTCTGAAAACGGCCATTTTTATTGCCGCTCTAGGGCAATCTATTCTCCCTACTCACTGACCTCAGTCAGTTTTCATGCTTAACACAATGTCAGTTTGATGATGTAATAACAGAGAGGAACCAGAGTGTCTGTGTGTGATATGCGATCATTATCCCATTGTCTTTCCTTTTTTAATTCCCCCCTCTTGTTTCTGAATAAGTGTGAGAGAAATGCTGGTAATAAAATGTGACGAGATGGTAATATTGGTAGTATAATAGGACAAGAGTGCAATAGTATGTCAAAATGTATTTTTAATCGCTGCAGTTTGGAATAAAGCAGTCTGATCCCATAAAACTGTTGGAGGAAAAAAACAGTAAAAAATTATGGGTGCAAGATTAATTGCTGATAATACAGTGATATTATACAATGGAAATTAGAGATGACTGAGTGTTAAACACAATTTTATTGCAACAATTGCTTTTCCCCTGTCACCTTAAGTGCCTTTGGGTTGTAACATAGATTGTATCTGCTTTCCATTGACATATTACAGCAGATTTAGTTTCTCTGCTCTCCGGGATTTCTACTTCCTGCCGCTTATCAGCGAAGGCTTGGGGATTTTTATTTTTTTCTTTTGAATTTTTCCCAGGCTAAAAAGAAAAGTGTTCAAGTGATGCTTCTGTTGGACGCTAAGCAGGAAAGGAGTCTCTTATCCAAATGGGTGTAATCTGATAGTGAAGGCAGTTCCAATCTTTCAGGTCAGTGTGGGGCCTTATCGCCTGTCTGGGTTCAAACGAGCCTCCTATCTGCTACCTTGGAGATAGAGAGCAAAGCTGCCTATCTCGGAAAAGGTGCAACATGTGGCATTTGCAGTAGGGCTGGTGGTGACAGTGTCCACCGCTCTTCACAATGTCAGTCATCCACATCTATATGGCCAGCTGACAAAGACGTCCCAGAGAGTGCTTATTAGGACTGAAACCTTGAACCTACAAAGCTGCTGGTGGAAATAATCCAATTCACAGAAGAAACAAATCTGATTGGTAAAATATCACTAAGTCATAAAAATAACACACGTTGAATTCTTGGTGTAATGGTTTTACGTCTTCTCTGATTCCCATGCGTTATATTGTCACTCCATACTGTTTATTCTGTATACATAACATCTATGGCATGATCTCTGTTGCTCTTTCTGACATTTTTCCTATTATAGGTTTTTTTTTTTTTTCGACCTAAGAACAGATTGTTTTGTACCCTGTAAAGCCCTTAGAGGAATTACTTGAGTCCTGTAAAAGCCACCTTTGAAGAGTATAGAGACCAAAACCAGGCTATAAACATGTTTATTTCTGCTGTAAAGTTGGGCATGTAGATATGGGGGCTTATAGAAACTGACTTGTTTTGTAGCCGGCCTCAAGTGGACGTTTGAGGAAGTTTTTGGCACTTTGCATTGGCTTCATTCCAGCCACAGACATTGCTGCTTGGTTTGAATTTCGTGTTTCTCTCCTACAGTAAAAACATGTGTATCGTTTATGTCTAACAACCACATTGAATGCACTTCTTTCTTTCTTGTAAAACATTTTCAAAGTATATTCTTAGAAACACATACTGAGACCTCCACAGGGGTTCTTTACAAATAACATACTGTACCAAAGAGAGAAATTCATCAAATCACTGTACATCAGCATTTCATCGTGGTTGTATGGATTTAAATCTGCACCTGTGTTACTTTGTCTTACTCTCATGTCTTGGCATTGCTTTGAAGCCCACTTGTTAGTGGATTGCACCCAGACTCCACAGAAGTCCAATCAAGATGACAAGCATAATAATGACGTCCATAATCAGTACAACTGTAATTACTTCCATGTCAGTGGGGGTGGGATGACTTCTAAATCATGTTTTGAAGCTATAACGCCAGTATGATTAAAAACAGATATGTTGAGATTCAGTTTGTGTCTCTGGAGTCTAAAAACATGCAGCACAGTGTCGACAATACAATATAATACGTGTCATTTCTCTACAGGTCTAGACAACATTCAGAGGATTGCAGCTCAAGGCCGCTATGAGCTGAGAATTGACATGAAGGACGGACAGGAGTCAGTCTATGCCAATTATGACAAATTCTCCATTGGAGATGCGAGAAACCTCTACAAGCTCAGGATAGGAGAGTACAACGGCACCGCTGGTACGTGGTTGAATACATTAGAAATATTTTTTATTTAGCACACATCATTATTAAGCATTTTACTTGGTTCTGTGGGTGACAGCACTGTGCTCAACCCACTTACTGTGTAAAAATGGTCAACGAGGACATGAACATTGAAAGCGTTTTGCTATTTGGGTCTATTTTTTTGTCAAAATACAACTGTATATACTGTAATATGGCAAAGTGTGTTTTCCCCAACCTTTAAGTGAAATTCTCTCCCATCTCTCCTCTGCCATCTGTCATTTTTTTCCTCTTTTCCCCTCCATCTTTTCTTCCCCCTGATGTCTGAAGCCCGCCTCAGCACTTCTACACATTTCTACTCTTGTCCTCGCTCTCCATGTATCTCTCAGTCTGTCAACATGACCATATGCCAGAATTACCCATCATTCCTGCATGTTTATAATTATAATTCTCTCTGCCTAAATAAATCCACAGAGCCTGCAGCAGGACTACTTTCCTATCCTTCTCTGTCATGTTTTCCTATCTCCCCTCCTGCCTGCCTGGTTGTTTATTATCACTTCATCATGCCATCATTCACTGCAGCCGTATACCAACATTGCCTGGTACACCCTAATGTTTAAGGTTTTCTCTCTCTCTCTCTCTCTCTCTCTCTCTCTCTCTCTCTCTCGCTCTCTCCTTTGATCTCCAGGTGACTCTCTGAGCTACCACCAGGGCCGGCCCTTCTCGACAAAAGACAGAGACAATGACATCGCTGTCACTAACTGTGCCTTGTCTTACAAAGGAGCCTGGTGGTACAAGAACTGCCACCGGGCCAACCTCAATGGCAAATATGGCGAGTCCAGACACAGTCAGGTGAGTCATCTAAAAAAATATGCTCACTAGATCAGAGTAAATGTGCCAAACATCTTGTGGGGTGCAAGTCGAAAGAAATTGCAAAAGGACACTTATTGTGAATGAATTAAAGACAAGACAACCCCAAAAGGTTCAGACTTACTGTGTGTCAAACTTTATGCAAATCATATTCAGGATTCAAGATTTAGTTCATTGTCATATTTTATTGTGTGCTTGCATACATAAAAAACAAAAATGCTTTTCTTCTGAGCACTCAGCAGTGCAGTAAATAAAAATTTTGTTTAGGAATATGAAGCACTAAAGCGCATCTACTGATGTTACAAGTCCATGAGGTGGGCATGCTTTATTGCCTCAAAAAAGATCCCTCAGTCAAAGCCTGTCTTTAAGACCTTCATTATTTTAGTATTATGCTTTCATGTTTCACATTCCTAAATGATTTTGTGTTTAAGAAAATGACCACACAGGAAATGTGCACAGAACAGCTGCAAGGAGAGAGTGGGAGGAATGGATGAATGACTTGTTAATCACAAGATAGCCACACCCTAAAGCTTACCGTGCTTTTACTCTAATGACCTGATTCCAACCAGCACAGCTCTGTGACACTGCTTCTGCAAAACTGTTTTGGTTCATTCTCCACACAGCGTTTCAAAAGCAGAGCGTTTCGCCCACCAGACTTTGTTTATCTTTTTTCTTTTTTTTTAAACTTTTTTCCTCAATTTATGTGTTTCTACCACTCCTGTGTCTGACTCCTAGCCAACTTGATCTGCTAGGTGTTGCTTGATGCTTCAGGTCACAGCTTGTCAAAACTAAACCAGCCATGTATTCCCCGTGTAGCAGGGTCTAGAGATGCTTCTGGGATGCTACTGAGGTGTCTCTCACATCAAAAGAATAACAAAAGGCACACTTTTTGTTACATTGTGAAGTAGTGTGGGCTTGTGGACGAGGTAATCGTTAACATTTAGTCACGTTTGCTGACTTCCACCAGTTCTAGTAACCAGAGCAGGTATAAGGAGACATGACGCCTGTGACAGTCAACTTAAAAAAAACACCATTACTTTGAATACAATTAAATTTCTCTGGGTTTGAACACCATTGGAAACATTTAGAATAACGTAAGTAAACAACACACTCAAATATATAACATAGATCTAGTGGTTTTTCTACATTGCAATTCGGGAATGTTACATATTACAGCTCTAACTCGATGCATTTCCTTTACAAAAATCACCTGAATTGTCCTGATTTTGTGTAATTAAAGGTTAAAATTTCTAATTTTGAAACACTTATAAATTAAATTACATGAAACTTCTGCAGACCGCCTCCATCCATTACATTGATCTGGCCTGATGGAGGAGCTGTAATGAAAGGTCAATTAAATAAATAAATAAATGAATAAAAGGCTGCTGCACCACTTTTAATGACACTCAGAGATGATGTATTTTAACATTTACTGGTCAAAAGGGCTTGTATTGTCTGTTGGGTTTTTAGTCCATCCAAACACTCACAACAGTGAGTTAAATATTCAAATTATAGAAACGTGTGGAAGGGAAAGGGCAGAGTTTATTCAAAACGTGAAGAAGGCATGCATGTTTGAGTAAACACAATGAACAGTGGTACCTAAGCCTGTCTCTGTAATAGATTTCTATATGTTTTTTGCTCCATGTGAGCTGGGAGTGAGCGTCGAGGGCTTGTCTTTTGACAAGTGTGTGATGTGCTCTCCCCCTCTCTCTCTCTCTCTCTCAGCTTGATGCTGAAATGGCTCGAGAAAGAGAGTGAGGTGTTGTGTGAAGCTGTGATTAGACTGAACTACAAAGGCTTTGGAGCACTGCTGCTTCTCTCACTGTGCTCTGTACCCTTCTCTTTGTTGCCTGATGACGTGAAATGAGACCAGGTGGGAGCAGAGATGGACAGGCATAAAGATACACAGAGAGGAATTGCCTTTCAAAGTGAAGCTGCAAATGCCGGGGTTTCGGTGGTGATGGGGATTAGCGGGGCTAGAGTCTATAAGACTATAATTGCACTAATTTGTAATTTTCTTCGCTCTTAAGTCAGGATTTTTGCCGTGCTGCTTTAAATGCCTTCCCATCTTCACACTCCATTTACGTGTCATTTTCTGTCATTCTTTTATTCAGATGCTTTTGTTCTTGTCTAAAAAGCTCTGTTGATTCGAGCAGCCTCTGAAATCACACTTTGTCTTGCAGGGTATTAACTGGTACCACTGGAAAGGCCACGAGTTCTCTATTCCTTTCGTGGAGATGAAAATGAGGCCATTCAACTTCCGTAGCATCAGCAGCAAGAGGAGGCGGTCTGTCCCTGTATAAACAAAGCCCAGAGTCGAGGATAAATGGAGTTCGGATGATGTTTAGTGATGAGTTTCTGCTATCTGTGTGCCTCACTGATGGTGCTCGTCGATGCCTTTTAGTGAGGCTGCAAAGAAAAACGGGGGTTATGACAAAAAGCTACTAATATTTTATTAATACTCAGTTGTAAAATAATAAAACATTATTATTAATATACTACCAACAATCAGAAACTATTATAAACATGGATTATGAAATAGCAGAGAGGCTGAAACAACGTCCGAACTCTTTTTCTCTGTTCCAGCCCAGCTTCAGCTGTCTTTCCCTGCTGTACTTCTACCCAGACAATAGAGGACACTGTATGTAATTTATTAAATACTTTGAATGACAATGGTTCTATTTGCTGTATAAAAAAACGGAGAGGCCAACCAAGAAGCCTCTTTTGTTTCTTTTAAGTGTGTGACCTGCCTTTCCCTGGGATGCGAGGAAATGTGCTCAGAAATGCCCTCAAGAGTGCAAGAGCTAGCGTTATTTTAACCGTTACGAAATAATAACACTTTTAACGGAAAATATACTGTATATGCCCTTAAACCCCTTAACTGTAAGATATATATATTTTTATAACTGATATTGTGACAAAAGTCCATCTATTTAATATGATTTGATGACTTTTAATTTAATCATAAAACATGACAAACGCTGAACATAAGCTATGAAATTAACATCGAAAAGCAAAACTCGAGAATCCTCGTTCACAGAGCAGTGCACCAGCAACAGCTTCATTGCCATATATTTTATTTCTCTCTGTCTATGTTACTGTTAATTACAATATGCTTTGTGCTAATTATTAAAGCAAATTCACCAACATTAAACTTTATTATTATTGGTAGCCACACTGAGACAGTATTTGCACTAGGAGTGGGAACACAGCAAAGCTATTGTTTAATCGATTATTTCTTTAGTTGTTCGTGGGTATTTAAATGGTATTTCCTGGGCTTTATTTACAAGCAAATTACAAATGCTTAATATCTGTTTCACCCCTGTTGTAGATGCTGTGATTGCTTGCAGAGATGGTGCTGATCAATGTAATATTTACCAAAGATCTGCATAATAAAGACTCGGCCTGCTGTTTGGAAAGATGCCAGTCAATTTTGTCACCAAAGTCACTGAAACAGCTTTTTCCTACATTAATAGATTCTTACTTTTCAGAGACTTTTATGCTAATCGTGTCCCCTGGCGTTATTTTATGCAATGTGAACACTAAATTCTATGCAAAAGAAAGTCAGGGTGGGCATAGTGCAGATTTCAGTTTGGCCTCCCCCCCACTGCTAGCTGAAATAAATTTAACAAAGAAAGCAGAACAGTAGGTGGAGTGGAGCCAAGGCTTTCTTCTATGCCTTTCTTTTACTTGTTTCGCTATTTAAGCTCCCCAGTGAAAAAAGCAAAAATCAGCAAACATGGCAGAGAATGTATTCTTTTATAAGGGTGGGCCTAATCTGCAGCATGCCCACCAAGCATTTTGTTCTATTCAGTGTTCACACTGTTGCACAAGGCGTTAAGTGCCAATGTGTTTAGTTGACTGCAGTTTTCTGGAAATGGTTTAGTTCCCTGCTTCGTATGTTGGTGGGAAATTATCTCCGCAGAGTTTGAACACACAACTGGCTAACTCTGCTCTCTGGCTTCATACTATCAATAAAAACGAAATGTATTGTCCACTAAAATCCGTTCAAAGTCAACGTCGCCATCACTGCAAGCAACATTTGGTCTCATTTAAATTGAGTAATCCAGATATTTACAGCTAGAAATTTGATTCTTATGTATTTGTCAGTCATTAAAACAAACCAGCAAATCTGGCTTGTGTCATGTGACTGAGTATTTTTCATGTGTTTTGTCCTTTTTAGAAAACAATGGTGACTCCCCTCTATAAACTACTACTAATATACTCATGTACAGTAGATATAGAACATAATGTGACTTTTGATGTGTTCCCCCTTTAGATGCTAACTAATTCAGAAACCATTCCCTCTTTAACCACCGTATTTTTTACCCATCATTGTGTTTAAGGACAGATGGAGCTTTCCGCATGTTGACTAAATTGCAACCAAGAGCCTGATCGTAAATAACAAATGTCCTAAGATGATGTTTTCATTTGATTTGTAGTGACATTTTTTTGTTGATCTGGATAAAAAGGTGCTCTTGAAATGGTTTGCAAGCTAGAAAATGTAGATGACTTAGATGATCAGGCTTCTAAGCTGTTATGAAAAAACAGTAAAATTACCCTCAAAGGCAAAATAAAACCAACATTACCTACAATATAATTTATAACAAACCGTTTCAACATGCAACCTTTCCCAGGTCTGATTTATGTTTCAGTGTCAAAGTGACTGTTTCAGAGCCTGCCATGCAATCCATCTCCCATAGTGATTTATAATACAGTAGAAAATTCTCTGTGTACTTATTTAATTAACTAATTAGATTAAGTTTGTCTCAGTGCATTTTTGTACAAGGAACAAAGGTCATGAAGCTTTGCAGAAAAGGAACAGAATGTTTTTTGTGCGTGTGTGTTGTGGGGGATTTATTTCTCTCAAACTATGAGGTGCTCTTAAATCTTTCAAGAAGAAAGCTGGTATATATTTAAGCTTATTTTACATATTTTTCAAACCATCCTTCATCAATTTAAGCTTTTTCTGCAAATCAATGAGAAAACTGCTTGGGACAAACATTACATCCATTAATAAACAACATGCCTGAAAATACAAAGACGAATGAACCTGCATTAGTTTCTTGATATTCTGAATAATTTGATGTCATTCCCTCTAGCATTAAGTTTGTTTTCCTCACTGTAAGAGAACTGATACTACGTACTTTTGTATCTCTGGAGGAGAGGGGGATATTAAATTGGCATTTTCTTTGTACTGTATGTTTTTCATCGTGTGAAATGTCAACTCTTAAATCTACTGTGTAACATCAGGTTTGAAAAGATCATCTCCTCCATTATTTAAACTAAAACCTCAGTCTCAGTCACTGGAATACACTCGCACTGTATCACT
Source organism: Larimichthys crocea (assembly GCF_000972845.2). Classification (NCBI taxonomy): domain Eukaryota; kingdom Metazoa; phylum Chordata; class Actinopteri; family Sciaenidae; genus Larimichthys; species Larimichthys crocea. Next base: position 13,934,041 of record NC_040022.1, read on the forward strand.
GTTTGTTTCTCCTGAGCTTCCTACAGTACAGGAAACCTGTTAACTCTTATTTATTTTACTGCTATTTATTTTACAATTTCTCTGTAAAAAAAAAAAAAAAAAACATTTAATAATGGCAGATGGTCCTCTATGGTATTGAAAAGAAAATGCTTTATTTCATTGGTCTCTTTTACAAGTGGATTAACGGATATGACCACCATGTTTGGTGGTATTTGTCTCATAAGCCAGATACTGTAACTGCATTGATTTGAAATCTTGCCATGGAAATGTAAATGTTGACAAAATGTGATCTTGACTGTTTGAAAGCTCATATATGCTGAAAATACGGATTTATTGTTGGATAACCTTGGATATTACTGTCAAATTTAGCTCTAGTTTGACTTAAACATGTACTATATAGTTCCTTTTTTAATACATTTTCTACATATTAATAAAACATTCAAATAGTCTGATTTGGTGTGTTTTGTTTCTCTTTTTGTTTACTGTGTTAATTACATGTGCTTATATGTAAAGTTCATGGTGAACTGGTAACTTCCATGCGCAACATCTTTGCATGAAGAAACCCAGAGTTTAATTTGCTCATTTCTGGAGAGGTTTTATATAACAAGTTGAACTGTGGCTGCTGTAACTACTTCCCCTTTTTACTCTAAATGAAGTACCGAGAGCCAACTGACTCCATGTCATAAACTTTTCAAAGTGTCTTCACCCCTAATTGGAGGCCATTAAAACCCGAAGTGAGACCAGCACCACTTAAAAGTGAACAGTGAAAGGTGCCGTCGTAAGGTCTGCCAGTGTGGTTTGGCTCCAAGACCTCTAATTTATGCTCACACACAGAGACATAACAGACCTTCGTGGATATTACACACACTGGAAGACTTGCAGTACAATATACTACATTCATTGTACATAAACCAATTTAATAACCTTCTAAAGGTCTGTCAGAATTGATGCACTCTTTTTTTGCTCTGTGCTCCAATAAACATTTGCAGAGCTGCCAACTCACACGCTTTCGCCATGTGACACACGTTTTTGCCTGCCTTCACACGCTCTCATGCCACACATCTAATAAGCGCAAGTGGTCACTGTAACCCACCCTGAGCTCAGTGGATTACTGTTTCCTGCGTTTCCTGTCCTGAGTTGGCGCTAGTCGGAGGAGGAGAAGCAACCGCGCAGTGGAACATCGATCGCTGAAGAAAATAAAAATATTTTCCGTTCTGAGAAGAAGGCCTCTAAGAAGGACACAGGAAAGTACAACATTGCCCACAGATCCTAGCCTGTCATTGTTATTTTCATGTTCTTATGATCTATTGATTTATGATGTTTTGCTTCAAAGGCTGATGTGTAAGCTCAGTATTTGTTTTGTTTGTGGGCTTTCAATAGTGAAACATTTCTCTTCCGAATACATTTATTAATTAAATAATTAAATGGATTAAGTATGAGTGAAGAATTGGTTGAATACCACTGATCAATGAATACCTTGGTCAAATCTTGAACAAAAGTCTATCATTTAATAAGGCGATATTGTGGTACTTACAGTACACTCACAACAGTGGTTTTCTGGTTGATGAATATTTAGCTTTAGAAGGCCCTACAAGTTTAGAAGGCCCTACAAGTCATGATCAAATGAACATAAAATCAGAATAAAGTATATCGCATCTCCTTAATCCAAAATATCCTTCAGCTGTCTTTGCTTCACAGACTGTAACTAATATTGTCCATCTCTTGTGGGCCGCCCCAATCAATGGCTTTTGGCCCCACAAACCACTAAATCAAATCAAATCAATTTTATTTGTATAGCCCAAAGTCACAAAGTACATTTGCCTCAGAGGGCTTTACAATCTGTACAGGGAGTGACACCCTCTGTCCTTAGACCCTCGGTTCGAGTGAGGAAAAACTTGCCCACAAAAACCCTTTTAACAGGGAAAAATGTGGAAGAAACCTCAGGAAGAGCCACAGAGGAGGGATCCCTCTCCCAGGACGGACAGACGTGCAATGGATGTCACGTGTACAGAACAAATCAACACAAACATAATGTACAATGACTGATAAAATGACAATGAAATGTAGAGATGTAGAGAAATGTACTAGAATGTAGAGATGTAGAGACATGGGTAAAACGCAAACGTGTCTGTACGTGGTACAACATTTTGGCCATCCCTTACAGAATCTTACTCCAAGGTTGTTTTTTTAAAGTTGGCAGCTCTGCATTTGAACAAACCTCAGTCAACTAGCCGTCTATGTTGAAAAGACAACCGAATTTGTAGATGCAGATGGTTGAAGATCAAAAAGAGCTCGCTGAGGTGGTTCAGGACCTGAATAAGATGCCTCCTGGGCCCTCCTTTGGAGGTGTTGGTAGAAGACCCCGGGGCAGACCAAAAAACTTGCCCATCTACCCGGGAACACCTCGGGCTAGCTATTGTTATCAAAACGCTAGCTAGCTATCTAACTAATTAACAATTAAAGTAAATTCGCTAGCTAATATCAGATTCCATTCTAGAAACATTGGCAGTGATGTGTATATAAAAAAAGAATGCATTTAATAAAGTACAAAGACAAGATATTTAATGTTCTGACTGATAAACTTGTTTTTTTAAATATACACTCAGGACCTGTTAACATCTGTGTTACATCACATTTTATTTTAACAACACTTGGTAAGCGTTTGGGAACTGAGGATACTAATTGCTGATGTTTTTTAAAGGAGCCGTATGTAGGTGGCATTTAGTGGTAAGGTTGATTGCACCCAACCCCTTGCCTCACTCTCGCCCCTTCCAAGCGCGTAGGAAATGGAGAAACTACGGTGGCTGTGAAACTTGCAAAAAACACAAAAGGACTTATAGTATCCCGAGCCAGTGATTGGTTTGTTCATTCTGGGCTACTGTAGAAACATTTTATGTTAACATGGCAGACTCATGTAAGAGGACCAACTCCCTCTGTAGATAATAAGCACTTATTGTAGGGTGACAAAAGCTATACAATAATGAAAGCACACTTATGAATATTACATTTCATTTCTGCCAATAGATCCCATAAATCATTCACACTGGACCTTTAAAGCAACCTTTGTTGTTCTTGCTTGACAGAGGACTTCAGTTGTTCAACAGTCTGGGGTCTTCATTGCTTTATTTTGTGCTTTATAATGTGCCACACAGTTTCAATTAGACAGGTGCAAAATGTGGCTTGGCATTGTCTTGCTGAAATAAGCAGAAATGTCCCTGAAGACAAAAGACCTTGTCTGGATGGCAGCATGTTGCATGTTCCAAATCTGTGTGTACCTTTTAGCATTAATGCTGCCATCACAGATTGCAAGTTATCCATGCCCTGCGTACCAGCACACCCCCATCACAGATGCTGGTCACAATCCGGATGATCCTTTTCCTCTTTAGCCCAGAGACACACACGATGACACATTTTCATTTATCCTATTTATACAGCAAGCTTCTTTTGTCACACTCGGCCCGGCAGCCAATCAAATCAAGCAAGAGGCAGGCTATATTTCTTCCACTTCCTTCCTGTTTTGATGCCATCTTTTTCAGTATGTTGTAAATGTGCATTCTTCATCCTGTAGCACAGCAACAGCACATCATGTATCAGGGGTCGGCAAATATGTTTGGACCCGGGCCAATTTTTTTTCAGACAATTCCATCGCGGGCCATGACCATGCTTTCCTATTTTTTCTATTATATTAAAAATAAACGTTATTTAACTTTAAAAATGCATTTAATTTCATTTAAAACATTAATTTGCTTCCATGTGCTGTTATTACGCCCACTGCTGCATCTCCTGGCGTCTGTCATGAAACAGGCAACCTACCATTACTAATGTATACATTACCTGCATTCACAGGACACTTTTTTTTTCCACAGGTTACAGCGCACGCACGCACGCACGCACGTGCCAATTAGTGTTCCAACCTGTGCGTCACGTAAAGAGGCTGCGAGGATGTTCTGGCTGCTGTCACGTTACTTATCAGCTACTTTTCAATAAATGTTGTGAAATCTGTGGAATTGTTGTATTTTTGACAGAAAACATGAGGTTTAAAAGATATATTTAAAAATATAGATATATATTTAAAAATAAATCAACGTCATCTAGATATAATTGATGGCGGGCCAGTTTTGGCCCGCGGGCCGCTGATTGCCAGCCCCTGTCATATATTATCATCCAGTTGACACACAGCCCCGCCCCACAGCAGACAATTGTTCCTACACATACACTATTTGCTGTTTTTTAAGCCGCACGTGTTTCTGTCTAATCACCCTTTAACATGTTATATCTAATTTGTTCCATCCTCACAGAAACCAAACAGCACGTGCTTTTACAGGAGTTACGGGCCAAAGTATTTCTTGAGTCTTCTTTTCACTGTGAGGTTGCCTGGCAACCAGTGGAGACTACAGGAAGGTACTGCACCTGGCTCCAAGGTAAAACATGCTAATTAAGGAGCTTTAGCTGCTGGTAGGTGGATTTTTTTCCTCTTGAACAGTCCCCATGTCCTGTAGGTAGTACGACATAGTAATTAGTAAATCTAGTATAAATATACTAACTTCTGATGATATAAAAATAGAATTGAAGGCTACGCAATACCAACAACCAGCTTACCTATCTTTACTCATGCAGACAATATATGCACAACTACACACACACACATGCATTGTAGCAGCTACCGATTTTATCGTAACAACAGATACTCAGTGCAAACCCACAGTTCAGCAGTTTTCAGATTCATTGTTTAATTACTGCACGTTCTAATTATTCATTAATTATCCATTCAAATGTCTGGTCAGCAGAAACAAGTTAGTAAATAATGAGCCTGCGTGAAGTTTGTGAATATATTAAAGTCAGACACAAATAAATGAGCAAGACAGGATTAACAGTGTAGTAAAGGTCAGAGGGATAAGAGCATGTTCAAAACAAAACACTTCACATGAACTGCTGCGTCATGAGGACAATGCTCACAGTTTTGACGAGGTTCTCTGTCAGTCATGTGGTCGCTCTTTGACTCTATTTATACTTGAAATTGTTGATGAAGCATTTTTTTCGAGCGAAACTACTGACGCTAGCTTTAGTCGCCTCTCTTACAGTAACTTGCCGTTCCTGTTTTAACTGAATCACTAAGGTTTTTTTTTTTTCTTTTCCTACAATTTTTTATCAAACTTTTAAAAGTTTTGCTCGCCGCAAGTGCGAAGTGTCCTTTAAGCAATGACTGAGCTCCATAGGGAGCATTGGTTTTAATCTGAAACTGGTCAAAGTGATAAGACACAACTGAAAAGACACAACATGATTATAAAGTATGAATAATTACACAGACTATAAACCCTGCTGTGCTGACACGGCCAAAGTCTGCTGGGTCTGTGTTTTTATTTCATACATAAACGATCCTTCTAACTTTTGCCTGTGGATAAAAAGTGTAATATTTTATGAAAATATTAAGATTATGTTCTTGCATCCACCAGACGGGGTAAATTCAAGTTCTCCTTCATCCGTCTCACTTGATGAGTCTGAACTCAAAGGCTTTTCATGTTGATCCATAAATCTTCCTTTGTGACCCAGGGAAGCTGAGCATTTTCTGTTCAAACCTTTCAATGGTGGCTGAGCATGCAACTTGCTTTAGTGATCTTGCGTTTTACAGCTGCCAGTAGTTACATCTTAGACAGCCGGAAGAATGTAATTTCAAAACAAAACCACCGACCACACAGTCAGCTGAACCTGCCTCAGAAAACATGACTTAAAACTTTCCAGGCCAAGTTTTCTCATCACATCTCGAAACAAATAAAGAAGAAGTGGATCTGACCTGAAAAACCACACGTTAGAAAAAAGAATAAAGAAGAAGAATGTGAATGTGAAATCTTGCACATTGTTCCTCATCCTTACATTATGTAAGTATGAATACACTGTGGCAGATTATAATATTTGTAAATGGACTATTGGACACATTAGTAATTAGTAATACAAACTAACAACTATTTCAAACTACATTATATTATCCTTTGTTTCTATAAAAGATGATTATTAAAAAAAAAAGTAGCTTGTACTTATTAAGCTCAGCTTACAGTGGCTGAAGTATAACATCAAGAACTTAGAGTTGCAACAACATGACCTAAATTAGCAGCAATGTAGTATGCTGTATTATAGAATTGTTTGAACGAAAACATGTAAAGGATTTTAAATTAATTACAACCACTAACTAGAACAGTATCCGTGACTGGCACGGTATTGTTTGTTAGGTGAAGAGCAGGACTCTGGGGAGCTTCGGTCAAGCTCTGCTAGGCTGAGGCTATAGTATACTATAATAGGATGTCCATCCCATCAGTGTCCCAAACATAAGATGATGTGTTGACTCCAGAAAGTCAGCTCTGTAGCTCTGCTAAATCCCAGTGTCTCCTCACAGTGCTTCGTAGATTTTTTTGGTGGATTTGATTTGAATCCACGAGGGCTTACGGTGGTTTCTCTGCAAAAGTGCTTGAGGGCTCTGATGTGAACTTTTAGGCAGAATTTTAGTGAGTCTCCAAAGCTGCAAAAATTATACATGGATTATTCCTTAATTTCAACATTTTAGCCACAAAACATTACTCATTTTTTTTGTTAAGGCCAGGGTGCATCCAAAACTATAAACCCCATGAAAAAAATGTAATTATTGATGTTTCCCCTTTTCTTATAGAGTCATTAAAAGATAGAGAATGTTGCACAAATGTCTGTGCAGCTAAACACAGCCGAACAGCAGAAATGCTAAATATTGCATGGCCAAGGGAACAAGAGGCATCAGTATCTCTTTATCCTCCTCTGCCTCTCCCCTGTCTCTTTTCCTCTGTCTACCCTTTCTCCACCTCTCCTCACCCAATCCATTCAGTAAAGCCTCCACCATCCCTCTGCAGGATTGAGCACAGATCTGGTGACAGGGTGAAGCTGATGAAAAGCGGCGTTGTGAGCCATCCCCAGTCTCCCATACACTCATAGAGTTTCTTTACATCTCACTGAACCCAGAAAGTTAACAGGCCCTGGCAGGCATCTGAATAAAAGGGAGGTGCAACCCAGATCTCCCAGTTAGAATCTCTCTGTGATAGCGTTGTAAACACTGGGGCTTAATTGGGAAACCGGCCGGTGAACAGCTTGATTTCCATCAACCATTTATTGATGCTCAAAACTCCATGAGTTTGGAGTGGGGGAGCCTGCACAGGGCCTCATAGAGCCATGAGGATTTGACTGTTTCCAACCTTAAGCAGAGTTTAATCTGAGGTAAGACTTGATGTGTCGATTGAGCGTCACATTCTACAACAAAAGCTGTTTTTTTTTTGTTTGTTTGTTCATTACAACAAGTGAAAATGAGTAACATGCATGTTATTAGAATGATCTGCCTAACCTTTTAAGGATGTTTTCAGTACTCTTGAACAGTGTCAATGAATTGCATGAATCAAAGCTCTGAAGCCTGAATACTGCTGAATGTGTTTACTAGTACTGACTGACCAATCATGCCCTGCGCTTACATATTTTAGATTTGATTGACCTTCTAATTAAGTCTTTCCTTTCTGCAGCAGCTCAGATTTTATCCAACCACAAACCCAACAGTTTAGCAAACCATGTCTCACTCAATCATGATCATACCTCCTGAACGGGCTGGCCTGTAAATGCAGATATGAGCTGACATGGTTAAGACAGGGAGGTTATGCTTAGAAACATTTTTAAATATTCTGACTGACAGCTGGACTCAAGGGGAAGAATTAACCTGGAGTAAATCAATGATGAAGAGATGTATTTTTTGAGCTGAGCCACACTTATGTTGTTCTTAAGATTCATTCTGTTGAACATTGTTAACAGCCTCTCCTCTCACTACATTTGATATGTTGTTATATTTGATATATAATTTACAACAGTGGTTTCCATCCTCATTTCTCCAACATGCCCACATGCCTGATCAAACTCAGACAAGATATCAACATCTTGTTTTGTTTTTTTTGCCTTTTGGTCAATTTACCCAATTTACAGTATTAATTTTAGCTTTTTGTAGCCTTTTCTCTAATTAGTCCTCATACTGCTTTGATCAACTCACAACTGACTCAGATTGGTGGAAAACTCTGACTACCTTACTGTAAGTTACTGTGACAACAACAAATTTGTTATCTTGTTTTCCTCCAAACATGGATATGTATTCATATATATTATCAAATCATTAGTATTTTTTATTTTATTTCTTTTTGCAAATTTCCTGACCTCCTCTACAATCTTTCGATGCATTCCCTGGTTAGTGCAGACATAGCTTCTGGGGTACAAACATCTCTTTTTATAGCAGTCATGTGTGCTGTGGTCACCTTCTGGACCCCTTTGTAAGAGTTTGTCTCCAATTTGTTTTTTCCTGCTTTGCCATTTTCTACTCATGATTCAAGGCCAAATAGGAAATGGAGTTTGATTTTTGCAATGTGCCAGCAGCGCTCTTAATGTCTCCCCTGCATCATGTTGAACTACAGAGACGTCCTCAGGAGCCATTCAGATATGAGAGCTGACACACATATGAAAGTGTCTCTCAGGGCTGCAGTGACCTGAGGGATGAGCTCAGCAGAGAGTTTGTTTTTTCTTTATCACATCACCTACAGGATGTTTCACTTTGGACAGGGAGTTTTTTAGAGGAGGCATGTGTGTGTTTGTCAGAGAGTATTTGCTACTTGAGTGCTTTTCAACCCTGATGCAGTGCACACACAACTGCATCGGTGCACAGTTTAAATTGCATCGAACTGAATGGAAATCATGCTGTATGTGAATAAGAACAAGGTATAATTTATAAACAGCAAATGTCACAAAGCTTGCATCATTGTATCTTCAGTTACACAAAATGCAATCTATCAAGAAACATATTTAAAAACCTGAAATGTCAGACAATGTTTCAATGTTTCTAGTTGGTGACATTGATTAGTGATTAGTGGGAGAGGAGTTTGATAGTGAGATAATAATAAAATGAGAAGATGAACGATTTATTTACTGTCATGTTGATATAAATTGAGGTTAAACTGAGTTTTAAAACAAAAGTTGGCGGGGGTTTTTAATCACTGCAGGCTAAAATGTTCTAATTGATCTTGCTGTGTGAAAATGTTCATGCAGCTACAAATGAGAAATTAAGAATCTGCTTCAGTCTGAATAATTTTTTACATAAATGGCTGTGAGACTGAATACAAGTCTAGTCATTTTAAACACACACACACACACACACACAAAACAAAGTGCGTTTTAGTACTTCTTGGTTATACCATGGCCACATAAGGTCATTCTACTTCTCTCTTTGTAGGAAACACTGGCCAACGTCTGACTGTAAAAGATAATGACACAGCAATTATAATATAGAGATAATCTGCTTTAACACTCAACTCGCCATGTCCGGTTTGTACAGTACAGCAAAGCAAAAGGAAGTATTCGCTGTTTTGTCAAGAGTTAGATGACAAGATTGATACCACTGTGTGACCTGAATGTCAGGCTACAGCAAACAGTTAGCTGCTTGCAAACAGGGGAAACAGCTATGCTGTCCAAAGGTAACAAATTCCACCTACCAGAACCTCTAAATCTCACTAATTAACAAAAATAAACCACACGTTGTAAGATGTTTTCCTACAGAAACAAAAAAATAACTTTGGATAACTTTGAATAATGTCTTCATTAATTAACATACTAATCTTCTCATCTAATTATCAGCAACAGAGTGAGAGAGTGCATTTCCCAACACTCAACATGTCCATGTGCTGATGTGAACTGAACTCTCTATCTGCTGCTTTTTTTGCAGTTTATTTATGAATCATCTATTTTCCCCCTGTTTTTTTGAACTACCATAACTCACATATCCATGGTAACCCAAAATGTTGGCTAACTTGAGTGACTTTTTATTCCCATGATGTCTCATTTTGCTTTGCTGTATTTGGAAATACTGGGGAGCTAAGAGGAACTTAGAAAGTCCCCATTGATTAAATTTAAGCACTTTGGAAAATACTTCCCTTACTGCAGGCTGACAGTTATTTATTTATGCAGCAGAAGAGACTAAAGTTATGCCCTTCACAAGCTAAGGAAGAAATGTTTAACATAATGTCATAACATAATAAAGACAGCCCGTGTCATTCGATAACTATGCTGAGATTATTACGTAATTAAATGTTAAAAATAGCTCAGACTGACCTCATAGCTGGAAAGTGCAATTAGGTGCCCTTGTAAAACTTGGCCTAAGTTACATGCCAACCAATAGCTCTTCAATAATGGCTTTTCTTGAGAGCAAGAGGCAATTCCTTATATAGACAATCATGTGTGATGTTTTCACAGCACTGGGCCCAAACATTTTAAAGCACTGAATCACAGCTAAGGTTTGCCTCTCGGGGGACCGGTTTTATTAACAGACTATTTCTGGACACTTGTCAGATTCCACTACAACAACTCTTCAGTCACTTTTCATTAGTCCTCACATTGAAAAACTCACAGAGTGCAGTGTTGGGTTCACGCTCACTCATATTTCAGTGTGCGATGGCAGGACCAGTAGGTCGTAATGATTTGTAATGCCCTTCTTGCACAGTCCAGTAATTCCACAAGGCTTTCCTTAAAGCTACTGGTAATGTCACAGTCACTTTTTTGCTATCATCACTGTACAATCTGTGATCCAGTGTGAGCTCAGCGGTCCTTCCTACAATTTGTTGAGCTCCAGACCCGAGCTGGATAAAGGGATATATTGTCTGAGGTTTCCCCTTAAGGTGCTCAACTGAGAATAAGGTTTCTATAAACCAGAAGGGAGCTACGCCCATTATAGTACAGGGTCAATGAAGTACAAATTGGGAGTAAGGTTTCCATAAAGGAAATGGGACGCATGCGAGGGTCACTGCAGTGTAAGTTGAACATAAGGTATCCTCAGAGGAAAAGGAAGGTACAATAGGGTCCTTATAATGCAAGAACAAAATAAAGCCTCCATCATGGAACAAAAAATACTAGTTTCCCTCGTCAGGCATTTATCCAGCAGCTACTGCTCATTTTTACTGAGGCAGCCTCTGTAGCCTTGTGTTTTTGAATTACAGCAGACCTGAAAAGGCACATTGTTGCAAAAGATCCAACCACTTTTCCAGATCGTCCCTCGTGTCTTCTCATGGTTAAAAAGCAGATCAGAATCTTAAATTCTTAAATGACCCCATCCATGTATAAAAGAGCATCTGTGCATATAGCAGATCTTTGCAATGAAAACATGCAGGTGGTTCTGCGGCAGCAATGAAAAGAAGCAAATGGAATATAGTAAAAATCATTTCCATATAAACTACTGTAAAGAAGGATTTCCATCAAGGAAAGTGCTGCTACACTGAGGTCATTAATCAACACTTGCTCGAGGTGACTGGACACTGTAGTGCCTCAACAGCAGCTGTGATATAGCTTCACTGTGCAGCACTACACGCCCTGCCAGTCATACAGCACCCTCTCGGCTGGCTGTGTGTGTGCGTGCGTGCATGTGTTGCTATTTATCTGAGACGGCTCAGACACACCTGCAGACATGGTGAGGCTTGTCTCATCAATTTTCATGTAACCGTGCCCCGTAGCAACGAAGAAACACACTGCATGTTCAGCCAGTCAGATGGTCATGAAGCGTGTTTTACCAGAAGGAATGTTTCTTCCTACTGTTGCAGTAAACCGTTATACAATATCAGTGGTGATCTCATCATATTTCAGATGAAGGACACACAGTATCAATATTCTTCAGCCACTAACTACTTTAAAAAGGCATTGAAAGTGAAATTCCTCATTCTTTATTTTCTAAATTCATGAATAGCTGACTTTGGAGACTGACACTATAAAAGAAATAACAGAAAGAAACTGTTTGACACCGCACTCACCACTCTGGTCCACAATAACCACTTTTCGAGCTCATGCATTAGGCCTACTGTACTATACGCTGACATACTGTTCAAGTACACTTACAGTATCCGAGTCAATGCATTAACTTCCTCTTTAAAGGAGTCGAGAGTAAATAGACTTCTTTCTTTCCTACTTGAATAAAAATCCTCTTTTGCTTGACTGAACTAAAACGGCAATGACCACAGTGCCAAAGGCAAAGCGAGTGTGTTTGTACGCGTGCATCACTGCATTATATCTTACTTGCATCTGAAGAGCTCACCTCAGAATCACATAACACACACTTCCCCTTCTTGTTGCCGTTTTGAAACTCTGACATGGGTGGAGACGTGTTTGTTTGAGCTGTAATTTTGTGTTATCATGCAAAAGGCTGCAACCTCGTCTGCACCTTATGGCTGGTGTTGCCAGGTTTTCAGATCATGTGGGCGAGCATTTCTTTTTAATATTTGTTCTGAAACACATTTAATAACGACTTCCTATAATTACATTTCATACTCAGATTACGTAACTTTTCCCCTCCGTCTGACATCATCCGGTGCTTGTGTGAGTAAAGTCAAGCAACCACAAGAATTCAGTTCACCATGCAGGAAACACACAAGTACAGACAGTGGGCCCATTCTTACACAAAGTGGGCAGGGTGCAGTGACGTGACCAAAACACACACTCCTCGCTCGAGCAAGAGAGAGGAGGAGGAGGAGGAGGAGGAGGACGGGAAACACGGGGTAGAGAGGGAAACAGGAACAGAAAGTGAATACTTGTCAAGATGTCTGGGTGAGGGGGACCAGAAGCAGAAACTAGATGCCAGAAAAGAAACAACAGAAGTCTGAGCAGCTGACTGGATTAGACAGGAGGGAGAGAGAGCTGACCTGCCGCTTCACAAGTGCCTCTGGGGTAAGATGCCACTTTCAAAGGGATCTTGAGTGCCGGCAACTTGAAATACTTTGAAATTGTTTTGAGTGGTTTATATAATCTGTTGGTGCTTTTTGTTGTGTGACTGTAAGGAAACAGAGGCAAAACTGCTGTGGCCTTTTAAAGAAACAATGTTTTGTCAGGAGTCAAATTTGACAGGATGTTTGACAAGTTACAACGACATGCTGATAAGTTTCTTCCTGCCTTTGAGTGCTGCACAGTGTCACTATAATATGCTCTAGTTAATTCCTCGACTTTTTAAAATAAACATTTTGATTCAGATTTAAGTTTATGAAAAGAAAGAAATGGCAAAGTTAGATGTTAAATGTTAAATACATGTGCTGCATCAACCACAGAAAAAAAATCTCCAATGGATCTTTGCAGAAAATATCCTCCTCTTGTTTTTACTGTAAGAATGTCCTCAGTTTTGTCAGGATTGAGTTGACGCATGTCTCAACAGTCTTGGGCTTGTGCACTTGTTTTTGTAGAGGACTGTTCTCCTCCAGACTATCAACAGGCCTGTAGCTATCCAAGCGAAACAGCTGCACTTAGTGGCTCCAGATAGCTCATGATTTCTGAGGAAAAGTGAAGGAGAATGGCTTTAATCGTTAGTTGGTGGCTGACTTAAGTGTCCAAGAACTGTATTAATCCTGACTGATGAGGGATCTGCTCTGACCATGCGCTCGGGGCCAGTCATTAAAAATTCCTGCCTTGCCTTCTGTCACAACGTTGTCTTTTAGGTCGCACATGCTCCTTAAAAAGCAGCAGGGGCTAACTGAGTGCAATCATAACATTTTTCTCAGCCCCTTCCTGGCTTTGTGTGCCCCAGAAATGGCCTTTTCCTGTATATGAATGGTTCCAGGAGAGCACAGTGTCATGAGAAAGTGAAGTACCCGGGCAGAGTCTTAGAAAGAAAGGCATCTCAGTGAGCCAGGCCAATATTTCCTATATTTACACAGCTATATTCTCTTTATAAATTACCTCTTCTGTTCTGTAACCTTTGATAATTCACAGTCTAACTTCAGCTCAGACATACGTCATCAACATTTGTGTGAACACCCTCAGTTACTGCGAACATACAATACTGCAAACAGCCTACTGAGAAAAATACCCTTGGTACAATAATACTGGAAATCGACGTATTTATCCCAAGAAAGTTTTGACATCCAAGTTTTAAAAAATTAATACAAGAAACAACTATTTTGACTTGATAAAATTAGATTATAACATGATCTAAGATCCTTTTTTTTTTTTTTACATTTCCTGGCACTCTTATTCTTATGATAATAATCATGATCACTTAGTGACTTATCCATTCCATTTAATGACTTCACCACTGATACATTGTTCGTCATCTCTTTTATATAACTAGATCACACCTCTGTGCTGCTCCTGGCCTCTGTGTCCCTCCTTCAGACTTATTGTTCGGTGACCCTGGGTTGTCGTGTTGACAGTGTTTTCATAATGTGAGGGAGATTAGAGTGAACACAAAGGTGTTGCTGCTCAGCCAAGCTCATCACAACAACATGTACCAACAGCAGAGAAAATAATCAAGAATAATGTGGCAGTGACATCGTGGCTTCCAACAATATGCACAGTCTTCAGTATAGATCATAAGTGAGTTTCCATCCAAATGTAGCGCAGATTTTAAAGCAACGATGCGTAACTCTGCTACTATAGAAAAACAGATTTTAAAACATCACACTGACTTTATTATATATTATATTATATCAGGCGAATGTTTCCTGTCATTTCCGCTCTGCATGCTGTACGTCTTTTTCTGTTCTACTGTATGTAACTTTGTGCTCTGGGTACGATCTCCCCTGAGATGCATGTAATGCTTCACAAGGCAAAGTCACACACCACCAACTATTTCTGAGATTTTGATGAAACTAGATCATATTTAATGGAGATAACGTTCCCTGATTTCCCATCTGATGTCCTCTGGCTGCTCTGCCTTAAATCTCTGTGAGCTGCTGTTAGTTAATGCTAGCTCAGATTATTAGCCAGGTTGCTTGGACTGTGAGCTCAGAGCACCGGGGGATGTTTGTATTTGTAGCACCAGCGTTTTGGGGGTCTTTAGGCCTGGGGCGTGGGCAAATTCTGACAGAGAGTAGAGCCGGTGTCATGCCAGAACCAGAGCTGGGCTAGCGGGCAATGACCAGGCTCAACAGCTTCTATAGACATAATGGCAGAGGCTAAGAGACCAAAGAGGATACTGAGTTAGCAAAGTTAGTGATGTGCTAGTTTTTGATCATAAGTAATATAATCGTAACAAATGCACATATACATCTGTCCATATTTACAACAGTGGTATTGCACTCTAAAAACTGAGGGCTATATACTCATTTCTATGCAATGTTGTTTTAGTGAAAAAGAAAATTTAAATAACTACGTTTCAATTCACTACTGATGTGTGACTATAAGGATTCAGATTTGTATTCAAACAACTGTTGGTGCTGATTCTACATTAGGGTGTGTTTAAAGCACTGAAGAACGCGATGACAGCCCACACATATCAGATGTTTTCATCTTCTGCATTTTTATTTTAATTTTTTTGTCTTTTTGGCATCCTGAGTGACGTTAAAACCTCATCGTTCATGTATGTCATGGTTTATTTATTAAGTCTTGTTCCACTGCCGTTTGTAACATTTTGATTTTAATAATACATGAACATTTCCAGCTCAGCAAAACATAAAAAAGTCATTATCTAGATTTTTTTTATTACTTTTTTTTTTTTTTAGATAATTAAAAATGCAGATAGAAACAGGTGGATGAAAACATATTTCATGACAGTGGTTCCCAAACCTTTTGGCAGTCAGTGACAGTGTTTTCTTGCAAACCAACAAAGAGAAGCTGTGAACCTGAAACCCCAAATTACCCAAAAGCATACTCAAAGCGGTTGGTGTACATACCAAAATAAAATTTCAGTGTGCTGTCAAGTGTTCTTTAACAATGCAATATGCAGTACATAATGGAAATAGGGGGCCTTTTCAGAGTTGCAAAAATTGCAAGGCTAATTTTAGATGGTAGTGAAGCAGCGCCACATAAAATCCCCCAAAACAAAAGAACACAACATATTTTTAATATAATAACAAAAATATGTTTTGTAATTTTGTTGTTTAATTGGCAGTGACATTCGAAAGTCATAGTTAGTAGAATATAGTATACTAATAAAGTCTAATGTATACAATGACTATGTAGTGTGGAAATTAAGTGTATTCAAGGCCTGATAAATTATCAAGTAATCCACGAGAACAACAAAACAAAGACTGGAGGAAAATCTAAAAGAAAGAAATTGCCATAATTCTGTTTTGTGTTTATTTTTATTTTTTTTACTTTTCTATCCCATTAATGATCTTTTAGGTTGATTTTGTGACAGCGTGTGAAGGGTAAAAGGCCTGTATATGAACATGTTAAATAGCTAGCTTGCACCTAAACCGTAATGCGGACCTTTAAGGTTCACATGCACTTTTGTTTTTCACTTTAGTGCAAAGATCTAGAAATTAAAGACAATAACAACAAGAACAGCTTCTAGTGTGGTAATTTATTTTAGATCAGATGTGTTCTTTTAGCGATGAGACTACTTTCTCTGAACTCTTGAGTCGACGTTTTAGGTGACTCTCGCTACTTAGTTTTAAGCGCTCGACTTCCTGTTGAGGAACAGGATGCAAGTTAGCAGGCTGTCTGCGGGCAAACCAATTTCACACATGAGACACAACGCATGACGACAGCCACGTCAAATCTATTTGCTCTCCACTTGCAGGTGCATCTTCCTCTCTGCCTAAGAAGCAGCCAAATGTGAGATGAAAATCTTTTCTCCATCCTGCATCTAGAATACAAAGAAGCTCTGTAGCCGCGAGCTATGCAGATTCTAAAGGGACACACTTGAGTCAAATAGTGTTTGAATAACTATAGTTGTTTAACACCATTTAGATAACGATGTCGCCTCAAGGCCTCAAACTGGAGTCTGGATTCTCAGAGTAAAATTGAACAATACGACGTTTACTTTTCTTTTGCAGACCTAGTATCTCACCTTGTGTTTTCCTTCTCCTGGAGAGCTGTTAAAAGGAGATTTCACCCAAGGCCAGAGGAAAATGTTACAATCAGACATTTATGAAAACTTAAGCCAGATCCCATCTATCTCCTCCAATGGGAACCATTAGCCGGATATATTCAGATGAATCTCTTGCAGCAGGTCTCTCTCTACCCTACCTCTCTCTCTTCTCTGTCGCACACTGTCGTCTCAGCGGGACTCTTAGAAAGATTGGTTACCTCTATCTCTGTCTGGCCTTCCCTCAGACACAATCTCCCTCCATTTGTTCCTCTCCTACTATCTCTCTCTCTCTCTCTCTTTGCCCCTTTCTTCCTCAGTGGGACTCTTAGAAAGATCTGCCCTGAATCCTGAACGTCTCCTCTGCAGTATTAATGAGGGGGAAGCTGAAAATCCGAAGCTGACACTTGACAAGAGGGGGGGAGAGCAGGAGTGGAGATGTTAAAGACAGAGACAGAAAGATGGATTGGAGGCAGGGAAAGGGAAAAAGAGGAGGAAGAAGACGAGCATGTTCTCTGCATGTTCACGTTCTCACTCTTCGTTTTTTTTTTTTGTTTGTTTCCGCAGGCATACCCGAATTGAAGCGCCTCTCTACAACTGGATTAAACTAAACCGAAAGCCAAAGGGCACAAGGACAAGAGAAGAAAAAAAGAGTAAGAAAATCAAGGTTGCTGTAACGCCGAGCAGCTTAAACAAACTTGGCTAAAGTGCAGATTTTGGCTTTTTCCTCCTCCATCAAGATCAAAATCATCACAACTGGGTGATTTCAAAGAAAGCCTTGTCATAAACAAATGAGCTTTCGGACTACTTTGGCTTCGTTACCACCTCATAGGGCACTTTAAAGGAGGGGGGCATACATAAAGTCACCCTCCATACGTCCAGTGTTTCCATTTAACATAAACAACATATGCCTAAGCACAAACCTTGTAGGTAGATAGTGCTGTGTTTCAGGGCACCTATCTGAACTGATCATTTTTAAGTAGTATCTTTAAGTAGTATATCTGACAGCTGTTGGGTTGGTGGATGTTTGATGTTTCATTGAATACTGAGACAAACTTTGTATCTTAAAAGTTAAAAGTTAAAACCAGATTACATAAAAGCACTTTTATCTTAAATTAACACCATATCTTAATTACTTTGGTGTCTCCGGCAGCCTAATATGCACATTTACTGACTTACAAACTTCACAGCCCTCTTAAGGATTTATTAAATCTTTACAACTGCCTGACAGACTCAATTAAAAAGGAGCCACACAGCTCCGTATCTGAAAGCCATGGATGGGAAAACAGACAGCATCCAGGATTTCTTCAACCAACTTTGGAGCTTTGCTACAGACAAACACAACCAGGGGGTCTACAACACAGTCTGTCTGGTGATCCTCCTAACTCTTCCCGTGCTGGTACTCCTCACTACTTTGGTGGTATGCTGCCACTGCTGTTGTTGTCGCCATGCCAACGGTTGTTGTTGCTGCTGTCGAGGCAGCATGACAACGGTAAAGTCAGAAACGAAGAAGAAAAAGAATTCGGCCAATACTGAAGACTTGTGGATCTCTGTCAAGACAGGGCCGATGACACCTGACAGGGTCGCTCTGGACATGGATTAGAAATCAATTTTCTTTTTTCTTTTTTTGTTGAGATTACTGATCCTGGGCCAGTTGGTGCCATGGAGCTGATGGAGCATCTCAAAAGTGCAAACTGTCTTGGACACAAAAGGAAGGCTGAAGTCATTGTTCAAATTAATTCACATTGTAATGGGCACATGTCTGGTTGAAATATGTAAACAGTGTACAGATTCTTATATAGTCGTATGATGTCTTTTGTGGGCAATGTTTACAACACTTTGTATGAGCTTTTTTAGTGTGTGGTACATAAAGGAAGAAATATGCTAGACGGGGGCAACATATCTGCAAAAGTGTGTTTGTGTGAGTGGGCAAAAGAGTGAGAGGGTGTGTGTGTGTGTGTGTGTGAGTGTACAGTGTTATTGAGAGCACTTTGTTCTTAGAGCTCCCATGTGAAATTCATTGCGTCTGTATTTGGGAGAGAGAGCCAATTTAAGGTCTGCCCAGCGTTCAGATCCGTGTAATACTGCCTACTTTTCAACAACTGCAACAGAGACTGGTGATTGACTCCTACTTTCTAGAGTGGAAGCCACTGACATCACAAAAAGTTGAAGTCATGGGATTTCAGGAAGAAAACTAGTTCTAAACTACTTCTTTCATTTTTTTTGTATATGATGTAGCGTAAGCCACAAGAGAGGCACTTCTCCTAGTTTTGGTTTTTTGAGAGTGTTGCAGTATTCAGGTCAAGTGAGCCTTAAAGGCACAATTCAATATCCAAATGTAGGGGAAACCAGAAAAATGAAAAAGTAAAAATTTAGCTTCCCAAAATGATTATCAGATCTTTAAATTAACACTAGACAACCGTATTGAAGTTAATGATGTTTCCCGGGCCTGTATTTATTGGTTCACTCAAGCTGACAAGATCAAAAGTTATTTATTACATTTCTTACAACTTAAAAAACAGCTTAAAGTTAAGAGATCCTCCAGAAGTTTATTTAGTTGATTAAGAGTAGAGCTGAGTTGACTGCAGTAAAGAAACAGAGATGAGCACACACCTTTTGACACATGTATGTGAGTGGTTATATAAAACCAGCTGAAGAAATATGTATAATTCCTAGTAGGATACCTTTAGCCTACTGTTTGCTTACTGTTTAATTTGATTTGTTACTCACCTTGTACTAAATTGTCTGATTGGCCTCCAGCTTCAGAATTTCTTTCTTGCTCCAGTTTCATTTTCATTTTGTTTCATTTCACTTCTTTATATTAATATATATATATATAAAATAAGATTGTTGCTGTTGAGTTGCTAATTTCACGTTACTTAGTACTAGAGATATTAAGGATAAAAATTCAAATGACATATGTTGAAGAATGAACAAAGCAGCAGATCCACGTCTTTGATTGGCTATTCAAGCTCTAATGTGATAAATCATGTGATCAATTAAAAGCTGTTCCGACGTTTGAATGAGTCGTCTTACTGCTCACACTCATAAACTTTATTTCGCCAAATTGTCTCTAGACAATTTCTTACATGTAATTCTTAGATGGTTTGATTTATACATGTCCAGTTTTGTTTATGTCAGTCATGTTGTTAAATTTGATTGACAAAGTTATGTGGTTAAAAAAAAATGTTTTAAAGAGTATATCAAGTTGTGAACTTATTCAACGTATAACATATTTTTGAAATATAAAATAAAGGAATAAAGAAGGGAAAGTCTGAAATAGGCAAATGATTTGGGTTTCAAGTAGATTATGCCTGAAGGCGCTTTTTTTTTCTCCAAGCGTATGACATCTCAAAGCCCAATTAAGCAAAAAAACGCCTCAGCAGTATCATCATCTTTATGCATTAGCTTACACTGGCACTAAGTTGATCTTCTTGCTCAAGTGCTACTGGGAAAACAGGCCCCACTCATTTCATTACAGCTCAGACAGGCACATTCCCATGTGGAAATCGGGGTTTGTCTCTTTTACTTCATGTTCAAAGAGAGAAGCTTGACTTGTTGGGCTTAATTTGAAAGCGTGCCCTGCAAAAAATTCTTGCATGATCACTAATCAGTGCTGTTTTCCAAGAAGTGACATCACTGCCGTGTTCAGGGGCTGGCTGAACATGTCAGTGCGGTTTGTATTTGTCAGGAAGACTTACAGTCAGTTCCTGTTCATTATAACTGTGACAGGCTTTCTTAACAACATAAAAATAATGATATAAAATAAAAAAAAGAAAGGTAAGAATAAAGGAATACTCCAGCATTTTGGTAAATATTCTTATTTGCTGACTTGCTGACAGTTAGATTATAAACTGAATACCACTGCAGCTAGTTGCAGCAGATATTTAGCTAAACGTAGCACAAAGACTGGAAACAGGGGCACCAAAAATGAGCCCCGTTTATTTAAGGGAGATATTAAAGCACCAATCATTATATTAAAATCCCAAAAAATAAAATACATTACTCTGAGATTGTAGCACTTTTACATGTTCTTTTACATCTGGTACTTTAGTTATAATTTGATACAGGTGGTGTGTTTGGGCGCCAAGGTGTCACTCAGCCCGCCTCACGTCCCCTGATGATCCACGTCTTTGCCGATTTTTTGATGGGAGGCCACAAAGGGCAGGACTGCCAAGATGGCGACACACTCTGAGCTTCACATACACAGATTCACAGATATGATGTCTATTCTTTAAACTCTCTATGAGTGTGACACAGAACATCCTTCATGAATCGTCATTGACGAAAAAAAAAAAGCTGACAGACGAGGCGAGGTCAACTGTTCCTTCCTGTTTACAGTCTTTGTGAGGTAAGCCACTTGACTAACCAAACTGATGACTGATGGTAAGCACTGTTAGATGGTTGAAAATAACACACCCTAAGTGTTGATCTTATACAAAAATAAAGGCACATTTGCTTTTGGATTACTGCCTGTCATTTCATCAGTATACAGATTGTAATATAATTACAAGGGTAAATGAAGACAGGCAGGAGAATTATGGTTTTCAGACATGAATCCTAATGATTCTTTAATTAATTTCATTAATCTCATTCAATTACCAGCTGACCATGAGTTACTGATCCCCATTATCAGTTTTTTCAATGCTTCATACAGTAGTGTAGGTGTTTTTACACCGCTGTGCTATAAATATATATGATGCTGAAGTGCGGGCTGCATTAATGAGATCACTTTATTTCCTGTTAGCATGTTCACACCATCAACGCTTTTCTTCTCAGCACCTGTTTGCTAGACTGTGATGCTGACCCACTTTAAACTTTAACCATATTCTATTTTCTAAATACATATTTTCCTTTTCTTCAGTTTGTTTTGATCAGAAGGAACCGATTCAGTAAGATCTGTCATCTGATTGAACAGCTAATCCACCGTCCTGGTTTTATATATGGGAGCAGCCCATATTTGATCCCATCCAGTTATGCATGACATTGTACGTTTAGCATATGTTTTTTGTTGTTCCACAGTTGAAAAAAAAAATGCTGAGCTGATTCTTTTTTTTTTTTTTTTTTAATTATATGCCTGACTGGGCTTTGTTGTTAGCTCTGCAAGCATAATTTATCCTGACATATAGAGATACAATGATAAAGGAGAGCACAATGTGAAAGATGACAGGAAGGGAAATAAAGTATTTTTTTTTTTTTAGCTTTGTGGAATCTCATATTTCTATTTCTAATGTAATATACAGTAATACTGAATTTAACTGAGCTTTTGAGACTTTGAGAAAGTCATTATCTTTATGTGTGAGCACATCATATATTGCAGAAGCCTCTTCATTCACTGCTAAGACAATAATTCAATATTTGTAGCCAGTGTATTTATTTTAAGTATTTGTGCACCCTAATGGGAACAAAGCTGCTTGTCATTTTTTGCCTGTTAACACACTGTGATTATTAAAACGACAGGAACTGTGACTATGAAATGTGAGACAACCAAACAACAAAGAGCTGCATTTGTTCACATACAGCATGATGTCTGCTAAGCATGGCTCCAAACATTTTCTGTTACACTAACATTGTCTTTTACTGTAGTGAATTAAAGAAATAAGCTGATAAAAAGGAGGTTAGAGGAAGCCTTCTTATGCGTATATAATAAACTGTGTAAATAAGCAAAATGGAAAAAAAAGATGCCGAGCCAATGCAATTAATAAGCACTTCTGCCTGCAGTGATCTTCATGAACATGTAATTTTCATCATTGGTTTGACGGCCGTAGCGGAGCAATCTTTGATGCCAGTAATCAGTTTGGCTTGAGGAGCAATTCATCTTTGACAATATTAAGGCTCACACATGCACTTTGGGAAATTAGTTCCATCTCACAGAACGTGATTTTTAACCCGCGTGCCATGTTTGCTGTTGTTGCCAAATTAACTTAAATCCCAGCATGTAAACATGTTGGCCTGAGGTGACTTTGAGAATGATCTTTCACAGCTTGTCGTGTTTTCACTGTGACATGTGAATGTGAAAAAAAAGTCTTACATTACATAGATCAAGAGGTGAATCCACCTATCCGCCTCCCTGACAAACTTTTTATTATTATTTTTTTTTTTAATCACTGGTGTGTTTAGCCAAGATGTGATAAATTATAAACAATATGTATGAATATTTATGGGATATAAACTAAGCAGACTAGCCAGCTGTTGATCTGGCCTTTTGTGTTAAGCGACTTAGTAACTGGTACATCTGAGGCTTATAAAAGCATGAAGAAAATAGGCAGGTAAAGGCTGCTTTGGCAACAAGCATAAAAGCTTCCGTTGCATATTGAAAGTGCAGCATTGGAGCAAGAAAATATAAATATGATATCATATAAAAAGCTAATAAAAAATCAGTATATATGTAAAAGCACACACCACATAACTACAATGTCCCACAGTTTCATTTGAGCTGGGGACATTTGTGGTACCACGTCTCTGTCTCCTGTCATTTCCTGTCTGCTGCGAAACAAAGGTCAATATATTATACTAATCTCCTGCAAAACCCACACACAGACCACCAGAGTCAGAGGTAGTTTTTTTTTTTTTTTCTCATTTGCTGGGTGACAGTTCTTTTCTCTCTTCTCTTCTCTTCTCTTCTCTTCTCTTCTCTTCTCTTCTCTTCTCTTCTCTTCTCTTCTCTTCTTCTGTCTGGTCAGTACTTCTCTCTTTCTGTGAACTGCTCACCCTCCACCCCTTTAAACAAACACTCCCTTGTTACAACACTACCAAGTTCTCTCATGGAAAAAATACATCACACTGAACCCAAGGCGTAAGAGTCAACTCCCGAGTGACAAATTTGTACTGCATGTCTCCAAGTTTATACTGTACTTTATATAATGGCACATAGGCAGACAGAAAAGAAAGAAAGAAAGAAAGAAAGAAAGAAAGAAAGAAAGAAAGGGCAAACCTTTCTGTTTATCCTGCACCGCACAAACCACTTGCCTCTCAGAGCAATGGCAGGAACCAATCTCCTTAAAGTAATTTGCAATCACTGTGGCTGAAAAGGCCGTTCGCATCAATGAGCTTTTGTGAGACATTTCATTTCAAAGTAAAAAAAAAAAAAAGAAAAAAGGTTGAAATATTTGCTGCCAAATTTGAGGCAGCAGCAGCAGCTTTCTCACAGTCGTATTCGATTTTGATAAACAAACACAACATTTTTCACTTCTTCATTTGGCCTTTGAGGATGGAATGGCATTCCTGAAGTGGTGTAATGTTGTTTGAATAGATCGTATCTCATACATGTATTTTGACTTGAAATGGTGTAATGTGCTCTTCATATTGTCTCCTTGTACTGCAGCTGTGTTAAAAAATGGTTCCTGCCCCGACAGCTAGTGAGCTGTTGCTGCTGCTGCAGATTATGAGCTACAGAATTGGGAAATTCTGAAACCAGATGGCAAATAGTCATCAGGCCCTGCAAGTATAGTTGCTCAATTCAGTGTGATGAAAGTGTACTGGGAACACTGCAGCTCAACATAAAGAAAACCATGTGAAGAGACTGAAGTATCACAATTTGCTGACTATGCAAAATGGCCTTCAAGGTCCTGAAAGCCACACTATAATAACATTTACACAAAAACATCATGTGCAACAAGATGAAAACATATTTTTGTGGACATCAGGGGCTCTCCTGTTAGTGAGGATTGTTGTTTATTTATCTAGTGCCACTATCAAGTCACATTTTACCAAAATGCTCTAAACAAACATATTGAATGTGGTAAAAATTATATCATATATATATTATATACAATATCTTAACAGAATACTAACAGTTACTGTAATTGTTCATCTTGTCTGTACTGGCTGTGAGAGAGAGCGATCTCAGTTTAAGTCATAGTAGACAAAAATCATTGAATGTAAAGTCCAGCTTGAGCTCATGTGCGGCTCCATCAGTCTACAGTTACATTGAAATTGTCTTGGGAAGGAAAAATGTGAAATCAATCTTTATGACAGCTCTGGTGCATGCTATCGATGATTGCTGATGTTAGCATTTAGCTCAAAGCTCCTTTGCAAATACAGTCTCAGAGCTGCTAGCATGGCTGCAGACCTGTTAATTGTAGATAGATACAGCACTACAGTAGTTAAAATATATACAAATCTTATAATACTGACATTCCCATAATAAACCTCCACCTCTGCAATAAAATATGGAACTACTTGCTTAATTAATTATTCTGTTCATCCCATTTCCCTTAAGGCTCCATGTGTCCTTGGATGAGGAATGACAACGTGTTCATGTAGCTAAACCTTTATTTATTCATATTATTACGTGAATGTGTGGCTTGAATGAGAAGCTATAACATTAGCCTGACAGTACAATTAGTTTAAAAATATATATATACAGGATTTAAATTCCTTCATTTCTGACCTTGAAAATCCTGACTGAGGGTTTGTTGGAATATAAAACCCTATGGGCCATGAAGGCTTAAAAAGACATTTTAGTGAATGCAAACTAAGGGACTACAAATCATTTCTCACAGATTAGCAGAAAGGTTGATTGATGTGCTCTGTCCTTGTCAAATAAACCAACAGAGTTTGTAATGAAAGTGTAAAAAAAAAAAAAAAATGTAATCATGTAATAAAGTAAAAGTCAAAACAGCATTAATAACCTTTGTCAGCTTTTGAGATTGAAAACAAGATTTTGGTCATTAAGCTCCTGAGGATGAGGCAAACAAGCCTCATTCTTCTTGGAGTTTGATATGGGCGCATCAAATTGATTGATATGCGCTGTCCCCGTTGTATGAATGTAAAGCAGGAGCAATATGGTCATTCAAGACAGCCATCTATTGTTATTCTCCTGTTTGTCCTACAAAAAGTAATGTGATGTGACAGTGTTTGCAGTACAGTGGCAGCTTAATGCAACACAGCCAGCCAGCTTCATAATCAATAAACTCTGGGCATCCACACATGAACAAAACACACGAGCCAAAAGCTTTCTTTTTTTTTTTAACATTTATGTTATTCTAACAATGCTGCTATACACACAAAAGGTTGCTACTCAAAATCTTCATAGGACATAAAATAAACAAATATCATACAGATAACCTCGGCTTTTGCCCTGAGGTCTTTAAAAAAAAAAAAAGAAGAAAGTTAAAATGAATAAAGTAATAAGAGAAAATATGTATTTCGTGGTTTCCAATTTAACTTAAATCTACTGTTTCCTGATTTATAATTGAGATTACTACCAGAATCAGTAGCTGTTAAAATTATAACTGAACTTCAGTTCACTTCAAAACAACGCTGAGGCAGTTTTCTATTCACCGCTTTCCAACAATCACACCAAACCTAGGAATTTCTGAGGAATCTCACTGTATAAACAGATAATAAGTTACTATTGCATATGAGCGTTTCCCTTTTTGCCACAAAAGTGTATATATTCTCCAAAAGTTGAGACATGCACAGGCATGTAGACCAATGGGAACCCTTCTGTGCTCAAAGCACCAAGACATATGTATGTACATATGTACAGAAACACCCAAATCTAGTGTGATGGCATGTTAATGGGACTGATGGCGACTGTTGTGGTTTTAATGGGAGGTGCTCCATTATTTCTTATGGAGGTCTGTGGTTCTACTCTTCTGTCTGGCCATCAACGATCGCCTCTTCCTGCTGGACAAGGCTCCGACGGGTCGGATCTTCATCTCCGTGAAGTCGAGGGACGTCAGGTGACCCTTCCATGGTTTCCAATTCACTCCCTGACAACAAGACAGCGGATTGAGCGAGAAAGAGATGGATTATAGAAGGGGAGACGAGAAAAAAGGGGGGAAACGGAAGCACGGGAGGCAAGAAAAGGGTGAGTGACACAGAGAGGAGAGAGATGGAGTCACAGAAGGCTCTTCTGGTGTGACAGACAGGCAGAATGACAAACACTAATAAATACCAGCCTCCAGCTTCATTTCATGTGAGTACAAACTTGTTTTGACTGTTATTGCATTTCGCCAACAAACATCGCAGGAGACATCTGCAGCTGCAATATTATGGATGAAATCTCGACATGAGCAGAGATCTCCCCTGGCATTTCCTTCAGTATCAGTCTCCTTTAGACATAATAACTGTTGTTGTTACCCTATCAGCCTGGTAAAAAAAAAAAAAAACACTTATGGTTTATAGCTGGTGTGAGAAATGTGTTTTCTTATCACTGCTGATGGATTCAGGCCATTTCTGCTTCACCTCAACGATCCAACATAAAACAACTAGAATTGGGCTGGAGTGAGGCTGTCTTTGATTGTCGACCAGGAAACAGCGTACTGGTAAGCACTTAGTTTTTTGTAAGTTTAGAAAGAATCTCGAAAAAACAGTGATGAAGTGGGTTAGTAGGATTTGTCATTTATCATTAAGTCGTGACAGGAGAAGCAGATTTGTGAGTGGTCGCTGTGAAACTGCCAAATGATTTTGCTCTAAAGAAAGAACTCACTTACTTTGTAACTAAAATCAATCGTTGAAACTTTCAACAACGGCTGAAATAATCTAGAACAACACTGATATTTTGAGCTGAAGAGGATTCCCTTTGTTTGCCATGCTGAATCCAACACTTGCATTATTATTCACAAGTATGAAATATCAGACAACAGCACAGCTTAATTTAACTTAGATTTAAATGCTAGAACTTCACACAAAGTTGAAGAATAAATAAATTTACTGTTAAGGATGGAGTGAGGGCGTGATGCTTGACAGCCTCATTCCAAGGATTTAAAGACTTAGGTTAGTATAAATCTGCCATCACATAATACTATCAGTGCCACCTGTTGGTGAGAAGCTACACCGCAGGAGTTGACTTTAATACTTCATCATGCAGGATCCAGTGCAGAGCTGCCTCTCTGCTCACTCACCACACTGTGCCTGTTGTCTCCCCATTTTCCATTCAGGTTGGCCAGGTGACAGTTTTTGTACCACCAGGCACCACGGTGGGCCAGAGCACAGTTACTCAGGGCGATGTCATTATCTGAGTCAATGGTAGTCCAGGGCCGGCCTTGGTGGTAGGTCATGGCATCACCTGGGGATCATCAACAATAATTAACAATCATAATTAGTAGATTATAAATCATAAACATGCTGTATGCAGTTCAGCCTTCCTCTAGCCACATATATATTCTGTCTTTTGCTGCTCCCTCCGTTTTCTTTTCCGTGTTCCCTGAATTTTTTTTATTAAAATGCCAAATATAGAGCAATACACTATATGTTGTTTCAGCACACTCTGGTATGTGTAGACACAGCATCCCACTTGCTGTGTGTCTGTATCTGTCTGGCTTCAAAGCTTACTAAAACCCTGCCGTCTTCAGATACAGCACTCCCTGTACAGCTACTGTCTGAAGTTTCACCGAAGTTTCTGAAACAAATATTCCACCTACTGCTGATGTGTATTTGCTTTCTCAGCACCCCGCAGGATAATGTGTGGGGTGCCAACTATTTGAAACTCCAGTATTCCCACCCCTGTCTATCTCATTGCCCTCTCCTCCTCCTATAACTCCTTCTGTTTGAACAAAGTGTCAGGGAAAAAAATGTTAGCCTCTCATGCTGTCTTCTCAGTGTCAGTCTTGTGAATTGCTGGTAGTTTTGCAAAGACTTTAGAAGCAAAAGGCCCACCTGCGTTCCCACTGTATTTGCCAATAGTGAGTTTGAACTTCTGTTTGACCGGCGCAATCTTAAAGTTGTCATACACGGCATAGACTCTCTCTGAGCCCAGGCCCAAGTCGAATCTCAGATCATACTGAGTAGGAGTATTGGTGAGTTCATATATCTTATCCAGACCTGGAGGAGACAACCAGACAGATATTATAAAAGACAGAAGAAAAAACTGTTCATATGTGAATAATTCCACGTCTGAATATAAAACAGACAGAACAGTGGAGCACTCACCAATCCAAAACTCCTCTGTCATGTTGCCAAAACCTGCTATGTACTGTCTCCAACGTTTGAAAAAGTCCAGCTTGCCAATGTTACGTCGCTGGAGCACCTAAAGGGGCACTCCAGTGAATTAGTACAGCATTTCCATCAAGTTGTAAGCCTATAATACCCATAAGGCGACTTTGAAAAGCCACAGAAGACATAACACTGTTTTCACAGACTGAGTAGTATATGTATACACTATCATTATTATTCTCAAACCTTACTCAAAACATATTTTCCCATATTTTGCTCAATAATTCATACCAGCCAGCCGCCTCCGTCGGTTTCCATGTCGCAGTAAACCTCAATTGGCTTAGAGCGATCATTGTTAATATAGACGGTGTAGATACCACTCTTCTTAAAGCCATTCTTCATCATCTGAAAGCAGTCCATGGGGAAGGGGTAGAGCAGGCCAACTAAGGACGTGATGACATTATTCATGTTAATTTAATAGTCGTGGTGCCATATGTTGCAAAGAAAAGATGCCAACAGGAAAGAACATCATACAGGTAATCTGCAGAAGTGACTCAGTAAGTATATAGACCTGTTTTGAAGATGGTCTGTGTGACCTTGCTCCTCTTGTTCCCCCTGTAGGCAATGATGGTGACGATGTATCTCTTCCCCATCTCCAAACTGGATAGAGATAAACTGCTTTCGCTGGCTCCGAGCTGCTTTTCAACCGTCTGACCACAATAAACAACAATTGCAGTTAATCTTACTGAACACTCTTTAAATTATAAAGTGATGTAGCTGTCCTATAAAATGTGCAGTGTATAATGTGGCCTTCGATCAAGTTCACCGTATGAGTGATGATACTGTCTTGAAATTTAATTAGAGACAAGCACTGAACGGGCTTCTCAATTCTTATAAAATCTTTAAAAGGTATCAAGATCAATCACCTCATTTAAGTGCTTCAAATGACTTCCAGTCGATGCATTTTATTTTTGACCACAAGAGGTCAGCGTTCTACAGAGCTTCAATTGAGCATCCACCTTTAATGTAGCCTCAGCC
Organism: Larimichthys crocea; assembly: GCF_000972845.2. Taxonomy (NCBI): domain Eukaryota; kingdom Metazoa; phylum Chordata; class Actinopteri; family Sciaenidae; genus Larimichthys; species Larimichthys crocea. The sequence goes on from NC_040022.1 coordinate 13,963,775, forward strand.
TATTTGAAACAGTGAATTGAGTTTTACAAATAGTATTTACATGCTTGTAAAGACAAAATCGAGGACTTAAAATCTATTCATAGTTCAGTATTCATATTTGGATCACAGGATCATCAACATAACTGCAGCTCTGCTTTTACCCAATGCAGAATAAAAGATTTTTGCATCCTCCTCCACACTCCTCCATTTTTCCATATGATGACATGTTCTTTGAAATGTAATGTAAAAGTTATATAATAAATAACATCTAATATACCCTAATATGGAATAGCTTATGTCAGAGGCACAAAGAGTTGATATCTCGGTGGCATTATTGCCTTGTAGAAAAGCTCATTTTGCCTAGACAAACACTTATATGTATGCACACCTTGTATATATTCTCAGCATGTTATTATTATTATAAAATATTATGAAGAAAATAGAAGCAAAACTTTGTAGTTCACTTTTCAAGTGCATTACTTTTTATTACACATACGGTCTTAACATGCGAATAAATACCTTTTGCTGTTGCGTCTCTCTGTTTGGGTGAGGAAAACGTGTCAAACGTTGTGGTTAAGTACCTTCATGTTGCCATCCTCATCTCTGTAGGTGAGGATGTACCCCTCAATGTCAGCGAGAGGAGCGATCCAGTTCAAAACAGCAGCGTCCAACGTCACATCTGTTGCCTTCAGGTCCTTAGGGGCATCGATGTCTGTGGATTGGAATGTAAATCAGAATGGATTAAAGCTCAAGAACAAGGCAGCTCGCACTTGAGTTTGTTTACTAAAACTCAGGGAAGAAACTGTGAGGGACATGAAAGAAAAACAGAGTCTTGAATTAAACAGATGTGTTAATGTTTTTGTTAAATTGCCATTTTAGTCTGCTCTCTGTTATTTGTACATATTGTTTGTGCTTCAGTTTTTAGAGTGCAAACCTTTTCTCATACTCACACAAACACATAACTTTATGATGGAGTATTCATCCTTTAATCCCTTTATCTACCTCAATGATAAATGCTGCATTAATGTATCTGACGCTGCAGCCTCTCTCCACCTGAAGCGTGACACCAGAGACGACTACAGACGCGCCTGCAGAGTTACAATTTGCCTCTGTAGATAAACTGGCACTTATCCTCCACCTTATTTAAATGCTTCAGAGGTTTAACCTGCAACAGGCGGTGAAATATTTTGTCTGACGTGAAGATGCCAGTAAACAGTGGGAGCCTCAACCTCCTGTGGCTCAAGAAATTAGAAGAAGCTCATGTCACCATGAGGTACAAAACCAGCCCAAACAAAGAGTCATACTTTCAGTCCTCTTCTTGTAAAAACACTACCATCTGTTTATATTCAGGCACCATCCAATTGTCAGTTTAACGAAACACAAAGCACTTTTCTGGTAATTAAATTGTAAATGGAGAAAGTAGTGTGAACAGTGACACATTTAGTAGTACTTTTGGTATCATTAGTCTGTGAAATGCAGTGATGTTGTCTGAGACAGTTTTAACTGACATATTAATGGTGCTTGTTACGATCAAGTCACAAATGTAATAACACGTGCTTTTATGTTTCCCGGATGAGGTCTTTTGACACAATGTCTTTCCTATATGAACCCAGCACTGTATTGCTCTGTAGCCACAGAGGGTTTCTAATGAGTTACGACGAGACAAGTTTATAATCCAAAACTCGACCATTTGCTGCCTTATTGAAAAAGATCCAGCTTTCACTTAGAGCTCCCAGGTGATTTTACAGATCATCTGGCTCACACAAAGATACCCCTGTTGTAATCCGTTCACCATGTGTTGCTGCTGTTGCTATTTTTACCCCACACCAAGTTAGACATACCCGATGTCCTGGCCTGGCATGCGAGAAAAATTCCTGCCGGTTTTGGTGCTTTCATGGTAGTTTTGAGGTTCAACATGAACTAATTCAGACTTTGTAAGAAATTTACAGTTCAGTAAATCAAACGTGATGTAGTGTAAGAATCGGTGGATTACTGTTTTGTGTGTGCATAAATCAAGAGCATCATTAGTGTTAAATGAATAAATAAAGCAGTTTTCAAGTTCACTTGGTTTGCAGGCATCTACAAAATGTGGTGGCTTATTATAGCACAACTCAACAACTACTTTTGAGACTTTATACACAATTAGTGTATAACCTTGCACTTCCCATCAAAACAACCCAGATTTATTCCCTGACCTGTGATACTCAACCCGACCCTAGTGAATATTAGTGTGTCCAGTATTGTCAAATATAACATCATTAGAGAAGTAAAATAAACACACAATTGTAGGAACCTAATGCAATTTTTCAGCATAAATTGGAATCGTGGGATTACGTATCAAGTCTATAGGGACAAAATAACTGTAGTTCTTGTTCTCTTCATCTGAAAAGCAGAAACTTCACTGCATCTTTTCATAATACTGCTCCAAGTTCCTGCTTATGTAGAACCAACATTCCCCCAAACTAGGACCACATGTAGCAGACCCTGGCAGACTGAAAATTCTTATCAGCAATCTCAGTTTGTTATTAACAGTAATCGAGCAGTGACCTGTTTGAGGTTGTGTGAGGTTGCAAAGATATGTGGAACTGGTTACTGAAAGACAGCTTTGTGCTATGAACACAGCATTTTTTTAAACAGTGCCACAGCTGTGGTGCTAGCAAGCCAGATATTTAAAAACAATTCAGATACTGTCTGCTTCAGTCTTACGTGGATTTAAAATCAAATTTTGAATTTGGATTTTAACATTACCAGGATGGCAATTCTCATAGTTGGCTTATAAAAACATCAGATTGAAGCTTCACTAGATAAAAAAAGTGCTGCTTTGCTTGTGAATACTTACATCTGAAAAGAGAAATCCAGACGGATAAGATTATCTTTTTAAGATCTTAAATGATGGAACTGTTATTTCGAGAGAAAGGGAACTTTTACCAAAAGAAAACCCTGCCTGTTTGTAGTGTATTAACCTGTCTCAGCTCTTGTTGAAATCTTCCTGGTGGCTTTGCTTCCTTTGATGGCCCAGATGTAGACAGTGTAGAGGACTCCAGGCCTCAGGCCAGTCAGCATGTAAGAGGTGCTGTCAGATGCAACTGGGATTTCCTCACTTGAGCCCTCAGAAGAGCTGTAGGTTAGGACGTAGCCATCAATATCTGCTTGGACAGGATCCCAGGACACCCTGAAGCTGGACTCTGTTTCATCTCGGGCTAAGAGGTTAGCCGGAGCATCCAGTTCTAGAGGAAGATGTTAGTGCAGTGGTTAATACACTACTGATGCAAACTACAAGATGATTTGTTTCATTTTTCACCCAAAGCTGAACAAATGAACTTTTTTGACATGCAATTGCTACAAATATTAGTAATATGATGGTAATAAGAAAGAGGTAATTTATATTTACTTTCATATCACATCATGAAAAAATAAGATACCCTTTCTATATATGATACAATATATGTTTACCATGATATAGAGGACACAGTAGGCTTGTAAGAGACAGCCTGGGATCCCGAAGGTGTATCTGTCTTTTATCAGAACAAAAGCTAAACTTACCGCTGATTTTTGACTGCACTTTGTGTCAGGATTTATTGATGATTGGTCAAGAGATTAGTTCTGCATATAGAGTCAAAGCAAAAGCAAGAACAAGAGATTTTTGCATGAAATTAGGGCATAAGAACTAACTATTGTAGCCAGACTGCAGCCAGCTGTTGAAAACTAGGGTTAATACTGGCAAATGGTTTGAACAGAGCACATTTTGGGGGTATGTAATCTATCCATCCCATTTAGACATTGCTTTTTTTTGTGGTTGTTGCAGGAAGAAAGTGAAGCTGAAATGCATGGTATTAAAGACTTCAATTTCTTGCAGAAATTTCTTGTATCCAGAGAGAAAGACTGTTCAATGTTTCTGCCATGGAAACAGTCAAAGAGCTGTTGTTAGAAGGTGAAGAGTGTTTTTCACTGTTGAACCCACAAGAACCTGGTGATGGACATTTGGAATAAAGAAAGCTGTCAGTTCTTCGAAGCCTTTCATTGTCCTCTTCTGGTCAAATGTGTCTTGTCCTGTTCAGATTAGTAGGCTGCTGATTCAAGATCCAGGAAAATTGGGATTTTACACACAAGTTAGAGGCAAGGAGAGCGACAAAGGAGTAAGAGCTGAGCAATTAATTTCCATAGTCAATCTTCAGTCCATCCTTCAACTGTTGTCACAAACCAACAGCACATGTAACTGAAATTATCATATTGTGGACACGAGTACAAGAGGCTGAGATGACGTTCCGCAATATGCTGGCCGACCTCTGCATGACAGAGTCAAGACACTATTGATCTGAGAGGAACAATGAATGGATCTGCTGCCCTTCAAGAATAGGTGTTTGGTCATTTGGAAAGAATGGACTAAAGAGAGTGGGAGACCGGCAGGGTAGTTCCAGGTGGCATAGGACTGCTCAGGAAGAGCTGAGTAAGTTATTGACCAAAAGGATCTCTGGGCTGCTTGCAAGTAGATGGACGAACTGATGGATGAAAACTTTAAACAAACATGCTGATTCTGATTAGTCTACCATGTGTTTTTCTTATGGGGTTTACAAGGCAGTGGTCCTATCAAAATAACTAATTATAGGATCCTTGACGATATGATGTATTAAACATAAACATGGCCTCACAAAACAATATGTAAGGTGAGTATTTCAATGGAGTTGTAGGCTTTAATGGCCAGACAATTGGGTTAACATAAAATAGTAAACCTGTCTCAGCTTGTGTTGAGATCTTCTTGCTGGATTTGCTTCCTTTGATGGCCCAGATGTAGACAGTGTAGAGGACCCCAGGCCTCAAACTAGTCAGCATGTAAGAGGTGCTTTCAGGTCCCACAGGGATCTCCCCACTAGAGCCCTCAGAAGAGCTGTAGGTTAGGATGTAACCATCTATTTCAGCCAGGGCTGGATCCCATGACACGCTGAAGCTGGACTCTGTCACATCTCGAGCTGAGAGGTTAGCAGGAGCATCCAGTTCTAGAGGGAGATGTTAGTAGAGGATATTAACACACTACTGATGTAAATTACAGACTACAGATGAAATGTAGCTCAGCCTACAGTATATCAATCAACTTAAACTGCTGAAGCTGGGCTCACCTTTCACCATGTTTCACCTTTGGCTAAAAGCTAAACGGTATGTAGTGCTACATATAGAGTTGATTTTGTAACTATGTAAAACTATGAAATTATATTGTCAAAATGTTTTATGGTGCCTAAGTGAGCATTTAACCTAAAATTTGGCATCAGCTGGTCAGATAATTAAGAACTTTGGATCAGAAGGTTTTAGATCTGAAACCTGTCTCAGCTTGTGTTGAGATCTTCTTGCTGGCTTTGCTTCCCTTGATGGCCCAGATGTAGACCGTGTAAAGGACTCCAGGCTTCAGGCCAGTCAGCATGTAAGAAGAACTGCCAGACCCAACTGGGATTTTCTCACTTGAGCCCTCAGAAGAGCTGTAGGTTAGGGTGTAGCCATCAATATCTGCTTGGACTTGATCCCATGACACGCTGAAGCTGGACTCTGTTTCTTCTCTTGCTAAGAGGTTAGCAGGAGCGTCCAGTTCTAGAGGAAGATGTTAGTAGAGGATAGTAACACGCTACTGATGCAAACTACAAACTACAGATGAAATGAAGCTCAACCCAAGACCTGGTCTCATGACATGCTGAAGCTGGGCTCACCTTTTACCATGTTTCACCTTTGGCAAAGAGCTAAACAGTAACTAGTCCTACATATAGAGCTAATTTTGTAATCAACTGATTACACTATGGTTGAAATAATAGTAATTCAGGTGCCTAAATCAGCATTAGACCATAAATGTGGCATTAGTTGGTCAGATAATTAAGAGCTTTGGATTTAAACAGAAAGATTTAGATCCAAAACCTGTCTCAGCTTCTGTTGAGATCTTCTTGCTGGCTTTGCTCCCCTTGATGGCCCAGATGTAGACCGTGTAGAGGACGCCAGGCTTCAGGCCAGTTAACGTGTAAGAAGAACTGTCAGACCCAACAGGGATTTCCCCACTAGAGCCCTCAGAAGAGCTGTAGGTTAGGACGTAGCCATCAATTTCTGCCTGGGTGTGATCCCAGGACACGCTGAAGCTGGACTCTGTTTCATCTCGGGCTAAGAGGTTAGCCGGAGCATCCAGTTCTAGAGGAAGATGTTAGTGCAGTGGTTAATATACTACTGATGCAAACTACAAGATGATTTGTTTCATTTTTCACCCACAGGTGAAGAAATGAACTCTTTTGACATGCAATTGCTACTAATATTAGTAATATGATAGTAATTACAAAAAGAAAAAAATATGTTCACCTTAATATATCATATCTTCAAAAAAAAGAAGCCAAATGTAGATGATATAAAGGTCACAGGCAGTAACCTTGTAAGCATGGGATCACGGAGATTTACTTGAGCTTTGAATCAGAACAATAGCTAAGTATATATCTACTGATTTTTGACTGCACTTTATTTCACAGCACACTGATGGGTCAAGTTATCAGTTCTGCTTATGAAGTCACAGTGAAAACAAGAGCTATAAGAACTTTGCCTAACCTTTATCTACTCTTCTAAAATAGCATGTAAAGGTGTTTTGGTCATTTGAAAATAATGTGCCAGAATCCCTTTTTATGCTCCAGTCATGACTGAGGGAAGACTACAGAGTAGTCTACTAGAGGCATTGCACCTATTAATGAAAAGGATTTTTGGGCTGCTATGGTCCACATAATTAACTGACAAGCAGATGAATGAACTGATGAATAAATACACGTTGCTGATTCTGATCGGTCTACCTTGTGAGAGATAACCCTTTCTTCGGGGTCTAATTGGTCAGACAATTCAAATGGTAGATTTGAAACCTGTCTCAGCTTGTGTTGAGATCTTCTTGCTGAATTTGCTTCCTTTGATGGCCCAGATGTAGACAGTGTAGAGGACACCAGGCCTCAAATTAGTCAGCATGTAAGAGGTGCTTTCAGCTCCCATTGAGATCTCCCCACTAGAGCCCTCAGAAGAGCTGTAGGTTAGGATGTAACTGTCTATTTCAGCCAGGGCTGGATCCCATGACACGTTGAAGCTGGACTCTGTCACATCTCGAGCTGAGAGGTTAGCAGGAGCGTCCAGTTCTAGAGGGAGATGTTAGTAGAGGACATTAACATACTACTGATGCAAACTACAGACGAATTGTAGCTCAGCCTACAGTATATCCATCAACTTAAACTGCTGAAGCTTGGCTCACCTTTCACCATTTTCACCTTTGGCTAAGAGCTAAACGGTATCTAGTGCTAGTAAGCATTTAACCTAAAATTTGGCATCAGTTGGTCAGATAATTAAGACATTTGGATTTGATCAGAAAGTTTTAGATCTGAAACCTGTCTCAGCTTGTGTTGAGATCTTCTTGCTGGCTTTGCTTCCCTTGATGGCCCAGATGTAGACCGTGTAAAGGACTCCAGGCTTCAGGCCAGTCAGCATGTAAGAAGAACTGCCAGACCCAACTGGGATTTCCTCACTTGAGCCCTCAGAAGAGCTGTAGGTTAGGGTGTAGCCATCAATATCTGCCTGGACTTGATCCCATGACACACTGAAGCTGGACTCTGTTTCTTCTCTTGCTAAGAGGTTAGCAGGAGCGTCCAGTTCTAGAGGAAGATGTTAGTGGATGCAATTAATATACTATTGATGCAAACCACAAACTACAGAGGAAATGTAGCTCAGCCTACAATATATCCATCAGCTTATCCCTAGACCTGGTCTTTTGACATGCTCAAGCTGGACTCCCCTTTCCCTATGTTTCACCTTTGGCCAAGAGCTAAACAGTATCTAGTGCTACATATGGAGTTGATTTTGTAGGCGACTGATTACACTGATTGAAATTTCCACCTAACATGTAACCATCAAAATAAAAAGGTTTTAAAACTTAGTTTTCTTTGAAATTATCCTGTCAAAATGCTTTATGGTGCCTAAATGAGCATTTAACCTCAGATTTCGCATTAGTTGGTTAAACCTGTCTCAGCTTGTGTTGAGATCTTCTTGCTGGCTTTGCTTCCCTTGATGGCCCAGATGTAGACCGTGTAAAGGACTCCAGGCTTCAGGCCAGTCAGCATGTAAGAAGAACTGTCAGACCCAACTGGGATTTCTTCACTTGAGCCCTCAGAAGAGCTGTAGGTTAGGGTGTAGCCATCAATATCTGCCTGGACTTGATCCCATGACACGCTGAAGCTGGACTCTGTTTCTTCTCTGGCTAAGAGGTTAGCAGGAGCGTCCAGTTCTAGAGGAAAATGTTAGTGGATGTGGTTAATACACTACTGATGCAAACTACAAGATGATTTGTTTCATTTTTCACCCAAAGGTGAACAAATGAACTCTTTTGACATGCAGTTGCTATAAACATTAGTAATATGATAGTAATTAGAAAGAGAGAAATTATATTTACTTTCATATATCACCTCCTGAAAAATAAGACACCCTCTCTTCGTATGATATGATATATGTTATATCCTCCCACTAGCACTGTCAGCCTTTAACAGCCCAAATGTACATCACAGAAAAAAGACACAAAGCCCCAGGCGGTAGGCTTGTAAGAGAAAGCACGGGATCCCAAAGGTGTCTCTGTCTTTTATCAGAACCATAGTTAAACTTGCTGCTGACTTTTGACTACACTTTGTCTCATTGGACATTGATTATGGGTCAAAAGATTAGCTCTGCATATAGAGTCAAAGTAAAAGTAAGAGCTAAGAGAATTTTGCCTGGAATAAGGGCATGAGAGCCCACTCCTGGAGCCAGGCCTGAGGCCAGCCAAAAGTACTTAATCTAAATTTATCCATCCTACTTTGGAATTATCAAGTTTATTCAGAATATTCATATTTCTTTTTTTTTTGTGAAAATGCCCAGTATCAATGAGTTTAATCCCAAGCCAAAATGTCTTGTATCCAGGGTGGACTGGTTAATATCTCTATCATGGAAGTAGTTTCAAGAATTTGTGGTTAGAAGGTGTAGAGTGCTTTTCACTGCTGACAGCCCAAGAACCTGGTGATGGAGGGAAGAAGGCTGTCAAACTAAGGAAGGAGTCCTTCAAGGCTTTTAATTGTCCTCTTCCGGTCAAATGTGTCTTGTCCGATTTAGATGAGTAAGCTGCTGCCCCATGGATCCAAGAAAATTGGGATTTGACGCACAAGTTAGAGCAAAAGAGAACAACAAAATATGGACATGAACTGGGTGTGGCAATGCAGATGTTTTATCAGATCATGCTAGTGAAGAGAAAGCTGAGCCGAAGAAATGCATTTCTCTAGTTAATCCTCAATATATACTGCATTTGTTGTCACAAGTGTACGATACATGTAACTCAAATAGTTCTCTAATATGTTGGCTGACCTCAGTCTGAATGACAGAGTCAAGACACTGTTGATCTGAGAGGAACTATGAATGGATCTCTCTTTTTCAAGAATAGCATGTATAGGTGTTTGGTCATTTGGAAAGAATGGACCAAAGTGCCTTCTTATGCTCCAGGCATGACTGACTGAAGGTAGACTGCAGATTAGTCCAATATGCTGAAGGCATGTAAGTTATTGTCGAAAAGGATGTCTGTGACGCTGGCAAGCTGATGGATGAACCGATGAATAAATAAGTTGGTAAACTCACAAAAAAACATACTGATTGTGATTAGTCTACCCTGTCAGACAATTGTCAGACAATTGGATTAAACATAGAATGGTAGATTTGAAACCTGTCTCAGCTTGTGTTGAGATCTTCTTGCTGGATTTGCTTCCTTTGATGGCCCAGATGTAGACAGTGTAGAGGACACCAGGCTTCAAACTAGTCAGCATGTATGAGGTGCTTTCAGGTCCCACAGGGATCTCCCCACTAGAGCCCTCAGAAGAGCTGTAGGTTAGGATGTAACCATCTATTTCAGCCAGGGCTGGATCCCATGACACGCTGAAGCTGGACTCTGTCACATCTCGAGCTGAGAGGTTAGCAGGAGCATCCAGTTCTAGAGGGAGATGTTAGTAGAGGATATTAACACACTACTGATGCAAACTACAAACTACAGACGAAATGTAGCTCAGCCTACAGTATATCCATCAACTTAAACTGCTGAAGCTGGGCTCACCTTTCACCATGATTCACCTTTGGCTAAAAGCTAAACGGTATGTAGTGCTACATATAGAGTTGATTTTGTAACTATGTAAAACTATGAAATTATCTTGTCACAATGTTTTATAGTGCCTAAGTGAGAATTTAACCTAAATGTTGGCATCAGTTGGTCAGATAATTGAGAGCTTTGGATTTAAACAGAAAGTTTTAGATCTGAAACCTGTCTCAGCTTGTGTTGAGATCTTCTTGCTGGCTTTGCTTCCCTTGATGGCCCAGATGTAGACCGTGTAAAGGACTCCAGGCTTCAGGCCAGTCAGCATGTAAGAAGAACTGCCAGACCCAACTGGGATTTCCTCACTTGAGCCCTCAGAAGAGCTGTAGGTTAGGGTGTAGCCATCAATATCTGCTTGGACTTGATCCCATGACACACTGAAGCTGGACTCTGTTTCTTCTCTTGCTAAGAGGTTAGCAGGAGCGTCCAGTTCTAGAGGAAGATGTTAGTGGATGCGGTTAATATACTACTGATGCAAACTACAAACTACAGATGAAATGTAGCTCAGCCTACAATATATCCATCAGCTTATCCCTATACCTGCTCTTTTGACATGCTCAAGCTGGACTCACCTTTCTCTATGTTTCACCTTTGGCAAGAGCTAAACAGTATCTAGTGCTACATATGGAGTTGATTTTGTAGGCGACTGATTACACTGATTGAAATTTCCACCTAACATGTAACCATAAAAAAAACGGTTTTAAAACTTAGTTTTCTTTGAAATTATCCTGTCAAAATGCTTTATGGTGCCTAAATGAGCATTTAACCTCAGATTTGGCATTAGTTGGTTAAACCTGTCTCAGCTTGTGTTGAGATCTTCTTGCTGGCTTTGCTTCCCTTGATGGCCCAGATGTAGACCGTGTAGAGGACCCCAGGCTTCAGGCCATCCAGCATGTATGAAGAACTGTCAGACCCGACTGGGATTTCCCCACTAGAGCCCTCAGAAGAGCTGTAGGTTAGGGTGTAGCCATCAATTTCTGCCTGGGTGTGATCCCAGGACACCCTGAAGCTGGACTCTGTTTCATCTTGGGCCAAGAAGTTAGTAGGAGCGTCCAGCTCTGCATGGGGAGTTATGGTTAGTAAAAAGAACATCACTACATCCAGTGCTAACATAACAACAACTACAAACAGCTGAACTAATCAGTTCAATGTAGTTACCTCTTAAACACAAACAGTCACTGTGTAAGAGGTTAAAAGCATCAAAGTTGGATCAAAGTGTTTGAAATATTTGATTGATGTTTTTTTGGTCCCTTTAAACTTTTAAGAACTGATGAAAAATTGTTGAATGTTGAACTAATTAAATTATACCAAAAAGAACCAAATGTGTCATTTTATTTTGTTGAGCTTTTTTGATCCAAGTTTGACGTCATTTCACATTGTTATGTAAGCAGGATTACTATGAGTTTACTATGAGCTATGTTAAATAAAGAACATGCAAGCTACTATTGCAAACAATAGATTCTAATGTTGTGTGACACAATATCACTGATTTGGTTTCTAGATGAATATTGCATTTATCTTGTGTCCATAAATAGAAAAAAGTAAAAAACATGTTCCTTGTATTTTACCACAAAGATGAAAACTATAAATATGTATAGAGTCTCATCTGTCCTTCACCATGTCTCCTCCTCATTGTGCTCATGTTACAGTTAATTAAGATCACAACTGCTAACAACACCAGCTACCAAAGTGAGTTTCAAGCCACTTCAAATATTTGCACTGATGTGCACTCGCACTGGCTGATGTATGAGTAAGGTTATTGGTGCTAACACGTCTGCTTCCCTCATCAAAAAATACCAGGAAAAATCTGAAAACTGAGACTGAATAAAAACAAAAAATAAATATGATATAATAAATATCGGGTACAGTATGTTCTGCAAACGCAGCAACTCAAACTAAACCAGATTTACAGATTTGGCTAAAAGCAACGCAAGGCCTTAGTGGCACAGAAGAAAGTCCTCCTGCTTACACATACTATCATACACCTGCAGAGGTGCAATACTTAAATTATAAATTCAAGAAATTATTATTGATAAATGATTAATTTGTGATGTGGATTTACATTCAAACATGTATTTAACAGTCACATCTCTTCTATTGTGTGTGTATGTCCTAAAAGTTTTTGGTCTCCTTGTTGGAGATTTGTATATACGCCAGTCACTACTCCAAAGCATTGTTCTGCTGTCTTTTTTCAGTGACATAAAAGCAAGCAGACAGCAACAGCTGCTAAACTTCACAACAAAAAAAGATTAAGAGACAGGAGAACACAGGAGAAACTAAATAGCTGCTTTTACTGACTAAGCAAAATCTTTTCAGACATTCAGCCCCAGGCTAAACTGCCTTTAAATGAGGTGTCCAGCCTCATTATGTTAAAGAGCTTTTTTTTTTAGTGAGAGTTCAAGTTTTCCTCTTGGCAGTTACGCAAAGAGGCGTTAGTGTGCTAAGTGCAAAATGTCTACTGTGATGCTTTTTACTTCGCACCACATAAAAGACAAAGAAATTGTGCAGAAAACCAGCACGCAGACGATCAAAGGGAAATGATTGGTGCATTGTGCAGGGCTGTTTGAGGTAAGAGCGTCTTGGACAAAGAAGCTTAAGAAAAAGACACACTTAAAACATCTTTCCCGCCAGCTGTAAAGACGAAAGGGAAAAATACTACCTGGAAACACTTGAGATATCTGAGAATCACAGGTCCTTGTGTGCTCTCTCAGTCATTCAGTGTACAGGGGATAAAACGTTTATGGTAGTCGTTTATCTCTTATGTATAACGCTTGAGGAATTCTTTGTTGCTATCAAACACAGGCCCATTAAACTTATTTATCCAGCAATTATATAAAGGTCATATGTGAAGCTCTTAAATTGTTCTGGACACACAAAAGATCAAATACATCACTCCTGGGATTGGAGGGGTCAAACTCAAAGTTTACCTGTTTCAGCCTCTGTTGAGCTCTTCCTGCTGACCTTGTCTCCCTTGAACGCCCAGATGTAGACAGTGTGGAGAACTCCAGGCCTCAGGCCAATCAGCCTGTATGAGGTGCTGTCTCGTCCTACAGGGATCTCAGCACTGGAGCCCTCAGCAGAGGTGTAGCTCAACATGTATCCATCTACTCCAGCCTGGACTGGATTCCATGCAACTGTCGCAGTGTCCTCTGTTATTTCAGTAGTGATGAGGTTGGTAGGAGCATCGATGTCTGATGAAGAAGTGGTAAAAAAAGAATAAGAAACAAGCAGACAAGGATTTTTTGTTCTTCGCTTTTCCTTTAGGTCCATCCACATTGATTGTAGAAACTGAGTTGAGCAAGAAGCATAATGTAACTGCACAGAGAAAAAAAACAAACATAAGAAAAAGAACAGTGGGAGGTTGGGTAGTAAATGGAAAAATCCATAGAACTGGCAACTGTACCTGTCAAAAGGAGTACTGGCAGTAATAGGAGCAAAAAGCACAAGCTGTGAGGAACTAGTGGGAAGAATGAAAAGTTGGCAATTTACTAGTGAACCTGCAAATCATCATATCTAAATGACAAAGGTTGTCCATCAGTCCCTTGCTGTAATTGCTAGCATGACAGCACGACATTAAAGTGTAGGAAAAGATCATTAAAAGAGACAAATGTTAACGGCTATAGTGTCAGTAACTTACACTTTCACATAAGGTTTGCTGTACTCATACTTACTTCTTCCTTATGTTATACAGTCAGATAGATTTCAAACCCCCATAACAAATTTGACTTCTGAAATATTATATATGTTGTTTGTCCATGCCATTTAGAACAACACCAAGTAGAAGTATTATCTGATCTGATGCTCCTATCAGCAAGGCAACATCCTTTGTCTGTGTCTTCCAGAACCATTACAAACCGTAAATCAGTTTTGAGTGAGTTTTGAGGTGACAACATTTTTGTTAAGGCACAAAATGAACGTGGTTAGGTTCAATATTGACTGCTGGTTGGGAACGAAACAAACAGATGTCTGCTTTGTAAAAAATCCAACATGTTGTTGATCCATCCCTCCTCCCTCTGTGAACATTGCTCTGTAATAACATCATCTGACTTCTCCCTTTTCTCCCATCATAATTAGTGCAGATACTAGAGATGCAGAGGGCTTTGTCACTTGCATGCAAGCATACATTATTTTGTGGCACATCCTAAATGGAGTGATGCTGTTGTTTCAACAAAGGTCTCAACAAAACAGGGATGATTTTACTTAAATTGAGGCAGTATAATGTACAGTATGGACAGAGTGGGTTTGAACTCTCACCACAACAGCACTGAATTGGTGTGTGTGGATGAAGCAAGTGAGGTGAGTAAAAAGCAGAGCCAGCTATTATATTTTTCCAATATAAATTACGCAGGCTTGTTGTCCATATTTGGTTTATATAGACAATAAAGATGGCAAATGAACCAAAAGAACATTTGTATTCTGTCTTAAGGAAAGAGCTCTATGATACTCTTCAAAAGAGTCACGAGCAACGAGAAACCCACGGTGCTCTGAGCTCCACAGGATGAGCTGCAGTGGGAAGAGAACACAGCCGAACACAGAGCCTCTGTTTGTAAAGTCGACAGGCTTGAGGAATCACAGCAGACATATGGAAGACACAGACGGAGCAGTTGGTGGTACATGTGTGTGGATGAGTGTTAGTCTCCGTTGCGGGAAATCTTGATGAAAGTGAAAAGAGAAGAAGCAGCAAAGAGAGGGATAAAAAAAAAAAAGAACTCACAGAGGCATAGTAAGAGAGACACAGAGGAAGCGAAAGGAAATGTAAAAGCAATCATCATTTAGGATTATTCCTCTGTGGCAGAGGTCAGTCTTGTGTCAGTGCGCAGTCTGCATCATGAAAACTGATTGATGATGCGTCCAGGAGAAGAAAGGAACTATGCAGCTGTCTAACTCTATATCCCCTCTTTGTCTCTCATCTCGTCTCCTGTTGTCACTCCGTCCTTGAGGCTTGCACTGCTTTAACAGTCTGTCATGAGCTAAACTGCAGAAGGGATTTATAATAGCTCTATTTTATGAGGATTGAGTGTTTCCTCCAAGGCCTGAAAATGAAGGGTCATTCAGTGGTGTAAATACCTTAAGTGGCTACTAAGGGAGAACAGAGGGTGTCAATCCACTCATGTAGAAAAACATATTCACATATACACATTTACAAGCATGTGCACTTCTAAATCCAAACATCTAAATGTTTGTTCCATATCCTATGAATATTATACTGGAGACTATGAAAGAAATCAACAGCAGTTTTGTTCCAAATATATTTGGTCCGCTCTAAACACACTGCATCTTTTGCAAGTCTAAACCTTTGTTTTAATATAAATTACAGCATACACCACAAATGCGTGAGTATTGCCCAGCAGCATGTTTTACCTGGCACATTGTATTTGCATTTTGTAATTGGACAGCAACTTGGAAGTGGTTGTCACAAATACTAGTAGTAATTTCATTTTAGTGGCACTAGCAGTCGCTTTTAGGTCCCATAGCAGATTTATTATCTTTGCCAAGGCAAAACTGCACTGTCAGCCCAAAGCTTTTTAAAAATCAATTATTACACACTTTTGGCTTGTGATACCTAACCCAAAGTGATGTTGGCTACAGAAGTCCTCTTATTTCAATAAAAACCAAATTAAATGAATGGATTTCAAATTGATTTACAACAGACGACCCAGATGAACAATGAAAGTTAAGAGCATTTGACAGTTTGAAGAGGCTTCTGTTGCTTTTTATTCCTCACTATGAATTAACTTAAATTTGTTATTTGGTTTGAAACCATCTGAGGAAAACTTGTATTCAACTATGCCTTGTTCTCCTTCAAAACAAAGCTTTCCTTCTTCCTCTTTGGAGTTATTTTGTTACCCTCTGTGGTTTGTTTTGCTCTCATAGGCGGTATAGTTGCTGTCATGGCTGTCTGATATATTTTAGATGTTATTAGATCTTTTTGCCAAACACTACTACTACTTTCTTGCATTTGCTCTGAAGCCACAGCACATGATGGATCAAGTTTCTCCAGACGTTCTACCCCACTAGCCCCATAGCGTCAGTGGCTACCGGGCTACAGAACATGAGTTGTGGCTTTGGCCATTTGGAAAACAGCTTATCCATTATGGATGGCATGTTCAGCAGAGACATCGACCACAGTAACAGGCCATCTTTTATCATTTACAGCCTCACAGTCTCACTGTACTGCTAGGACCATATAGTATGTCTGTGGAGCGGAGGGAAAATATGTGTCAATAGGCAATGTTTTAGAGACTACAGTATGTCAGGTGTGACATATGTTTTGTTGTGGAGTCCCCTGGCTACCACAGATTTTTTTCATGTTTGTCCAACAATCTATTTTTTCCCTAAGCAACTCATAAGTCTTCATGACAGGACTGACTTGTCTATTTTGAAGTAACATATGATGTGGATGATATGAACCTTTTTGCCGTCATAAATCATCCCCTCATTATCCATCTACTGCACAAGCAGCCATACAAATTTCACAGTTTTGATAAACACGGCATTAGACTAGCTGAGCTCTTTATGTTTTTGATTTTTTAAATTACTCCCATACTGAAGCCATCTGTGTCTTTAGGCGTGCCTGTAACCTTATGTAAAACCAAAAAACAGCCCCAGTGACTGATGCAAAGAACAAACTTTTGAGCATACACTATGTATACATAACTAAGAGCACATCTGCTCTTCACTAGCCAGAACACACTGGACTCACTACAGCTTTACAGACTATACCGACCAGACACCATAACACACTACCTCCACACCACCCTATCCCATCTGGACAACAAAAAGGAGCTATGTGAGAATTCTTTTTATTGACTACAGGTCAGCAGTTAACATCATAGTTCTCTCCAGAACACACAAAGCTCAAGGACTTAATGGTTGGAGAGGAGGGGGGAAACACCTCATCCACCCTCAGCCTTAACATTGGAGCACCCCACAATTGAGTTTTGAGTCCCCTGCTGTTCTCCCTGTAAACGGCTGTGTCTGTGCTGTCACTTTTGACCCCAATACCATCGACACAGCTGTAGTGGGTCTGATCACTGATAAAAATACATCTGAAGGTAGTAGAGAACCTGACTCAACGCTGTCAAGACCAGAACGTTAGCAAGACTAAGGAGATGATAGTGGACTGGAAAGAAGCATGGAAGGAATTACATCTTCCCTTTAATATCAGGACATCTTCAAGTAGCTTGGTGTCCACATCCATTCTGACTTCCAGTTTTATTAGTAATGTGTAGTGGGAACTCATGGAAATAGTTATTGAATTATCCTTGCTACAGGCACATGGATTCACATTTATGTCACACATGGACAGGCCACTGTAGTGTCTAACCACACCAACATAATAAACAGACAAGAATAGGATATAGCATTATTTTTATAAACTGTCCCTGCGCACAGCTTCACTTGTCATTTTTCTGGCATCCACTCTACAGAGCTGGCTCAGAAAACACTGAAGGACAAGTCTGACCAGACAATGTACTCCCACTGGGCTACATGAAGTGCTATAGTGTGTCCAGATAACATAAAGACCAAACATTGAGCTCCTCTACCAAAGCCAAGTCCATCTGTTTTTGGTTATACAGGCCTTGGTGGCGACTTTATTGAATCTGAATCAGCAGCAGCAGCAGCAGCCGTGGTATGTTATGTTTATATGCCTTATAATCTTTTGGCAGGTTAGTGACTATGAAATGTCTGCTCCAACAGGAGATCCTTTTGGCTCTGGTGTTTTCTTAAATGTTAACTGTCACTGAATCATATTACTCTGGAACGGCTGGCAGTTAAAGGACGCCATACAGACACCCACAGAATCACACACACATGAAATATGTATATGCTTTAACACCAGAATGATTTCAACATACCACCGGCTGAGAGAAGATGCTTTATGGAGCCACACTGGGTGCATGTATGGATATCCAGCCATAAAAATTAAACATAGTGACTGTATGTTTACAGTTAAAAGGTCATTGTGAATACCAGCTTCATGTTTAGCACCATTCACAGCTTTGCCACTAAAACAATACTTTCAGTTTTGGGGCTACATTTGTCCTCTTGAAGAGATGACATAAATAAATTCCCGCAATGGCTCATTACCTTATTTAATTTGCCTTTTTTAGGGGTGGCAAGACTGGAAGAAAGTAAGGAACTGCAACAAAATATGATAAAATACATTTGAGCGTTGGGGCGGTCGGTAGCGTAGTGGGATAAGCGGCCGCCCCGTGTGTAGAGGCTATAGTCCTCGCTGCAGCTGGCCCCGGTTCGAATCCTGCATCGGACGGCCATTTACTGCGTGCCATTCCCCCCCTTCTCTGCCCCCTGTTTCCTGTCTATCTTCAACTGTACTATCATTAAAAGGCATGAAAAGCCAAAAAAATACATTTGAATGTTGAACTTTGTGAGAAAGAGTGCAGGACTGGCAAAAATAAGGAGGAAACATAATAGCTTCTATAATGGAAGGAGTCAGCTATAGCCTCTACAGACAAGAGCTCAGTTTCATACCACAACAGTAGCCACAGAGCTAGCATTACATACTATTATATAATATCACTTAAATTGCCTCCATGTGACCCATTATTTTAATATCCCACCTTATTCTTGCTCTTGATTTATAAATATCTTGATTCCTCCTTATTGTCCCTGCGATCATTCCTGCTCATTTATTTATCCTCATTTCTTGCTGTAACTTTAGCACTTACTGTCTTTTTCTTCTTCATTGCTGTTGCTCTTTATTATGTGTATTTTTTTTTTCATATCTTATGATCTTATGTTCTTGTTATCTTCATTACTTACAACCGCACTGTAGCCCAATGCAAACAGTAGTCCATGCCGGTCATCATGAAACCAGCACATCCTTTCTGGCAAGCAAAGCTGAAGACTATCCTCCTCAATCACCTCTAAGCCTTTTTTGTGAAACACCTAAAATGAAGGATTGTAGCTACTGGAGTAAGGACAAGCCACTTGTCTGTCTGGTGTAGATTAGCACACACACACGCACACAATTACTACATGAGTAGGTGGTACACTCACACACAGAAAAAAAAAAAGATTAGCAGTGACAGGGACCCTTGAGTACCTGACTGGCTGCAAAAGAAGAGAAAAGAAGTGAGTCTTGAAAGTACCCAGCTAACACTGATGACTAAAAACCATTAAATTGGCTGCCTCAGGGCCTAAAAAAAAGGAATAGCCATCAACCTACAGACTGCTTTTGAACTGAGTGAGCACCAAGGGTGGATGAGAGCGCGAAAATTAAGAAAGAAAGAAAGCAGAACATAACAAAGCACACAAATGAGCAGAATAATATGAGTGACTGAAGACCTATCGTGCCATTGAGGACCATTTGTCAGTCACTTAAATAATAACTTTAAAGCAACTGAATGTCGTGACCAGCTGTTAGAGTGAAATTGTAAAATGAATTCCTCCTCACGTCCTGAAACCTGTCCAGATCACGCTTACACCAAATGCATCAAACTCAATGCCACACCGCTGAGATTCAGCATTACCAGATGGGCTCTGTAAATCATGGACATTCTCACCTCAACCATCAGGGAGCATCTTAAAGTCATTACACCGTCCATATCATGTTTCCTGTTGGTGACCACAGCCATTAAGACCCGCCCACATTATTAGGCTGTAAATTCTAGCCCTCTGCCATTAAACCATAATCAAGCTCGTTGCTGGCTGTATTTATTATGCCATTATCATTGGCTTTGTGTGGAAGGTAATACCAGGTTTGCATCACATAGCATGCTAGTATTGTGTATGACAGACTTTGTGTTTTTTCTATTAGGTTCTGACCGCTATGAAATTATAGGTGAATCGACAGGAGCTAAAAGCTTTGAATGCTGCACCCAGTTCAAAACTAAGTGGAATATGGATATCCTCACTGTTTCATTTCTACAAGTAGCCGATCTGTCAGACACAGTCAGTGGCAGCACAAACACAAGTCTCTGCGATTTCTGTCCGCGGTAGTTCATTTTAAGGAAATCTGAGCCCATTTTGTGCTTATTGGTGGAATACGGAATTTTCTTAAGCACTGGTCACTGTGTAAGACATTAGGCGCTGATGTGTTGACACTGACCTGTGGCACCAGTGACAGAGGAAGATTTTCCCTCAGTGGTTCCTTTGATGCCCTGCACTGAAATCTGGTATTCTGTTCCTGGAAACAGACCTGCAGAAAGAAACATTTTTTTAAACTTTAAAATGGGATGCAATGAACTGTAGTACCACTACCACTAGTTACCAAACTGGGAGTCGGTACCCACCAAGAGCTCCCAAGACGATTAAAATTAGGGCTGTTACGATAACATTATTATGGCAGTATCTCCAGAAAATCAGAAACAAATGATCTCATTAGCATTATATGGATTTATTTTAACATTTCTGTTTTATATACAGTAAAATATTGTTCATTTTATATAATTCAGGAGTGTACGTGTATTTAATGAAGCATGTTTCAAAGCAAAAGGTAGAAAATTCTTTGTAATAAAAATATTTACCACAAAGTATCAAATTGGCAAGATAGTAACAAACGCCAGAGTAACAACACACCAACAAATAATAGAAATAACATTAACAAAAGTGCAAAATGAGTGGAGAAAAGTAAGAAGTGTGCTTTTAAAATCTCCTTCATTTTACAACACTTACCAACAATAGTGTGTTTAGTGCGCGCCTCCTGGCTCATCTGTACATTCAGCTCCTCCTCCTGTCCTGCTGGGTCAGTGTGTCTAAGCCTGAAGTGATCCAGCTCAACTGGTGGGTTCTTCCAATCCACCTGGATTGAGACTTCTGTCTGGCCAAGAACTCGGATATCATTGATAGCTGAGACATCTGGGAAGGATACAAGTGTTGGACGACAAAGTGGAACTGGATGTACAGACATGACCCTTACGTTAAAGCCCCTGCTCTGCTCACTTGTCTTTGAGCAACAGTACATGATGGAGCACCCTGAAATGCGACCATCCAAAGAAAAGAGGGCCATACAAGAATTTCCATTTTGGCCATTAAGAAAATATCATCAAAATATCAACAAGTTACTTGTCAAACTACATGCCGATAATATCTTTACTGAACTGTCATGGCAGAGTACAACATTAAAGTCAAACACATCAAACATATGCACATATTTTAAGTTAATTGACTAATAAACTCTGTCTTAACCGTGTGTGACCTCTGTGATACTGTGAGTCAGAGGTATGATTCATACAGACAGGGGTAATTGCCAGAGATTAGAAGTACTGAAGGAAATGTATTTAGCTGGATATACAGAGAGGTGCCATTTATAAATATTAGAAATCCAGGAGGGATGTCAAAATGTGCAGCATATGTTTAAAACAGAACAAAACCATAAAACAAAATAAATGGTACCAAATGAAAAGGGTTAGCTTCTTTTTTTTATGTCAGCTTCTGTGTTTTTGAAAGAAAAACATTCACTTAAGCCCTCTTTTGAAGTAGATCATCGTTTGAAGTTGAAAACTACGTAACCAGTGAAATGTCTGCCTCATGCTGAGTACTCCTCACACAACCATAAGCCAGATGATGGTGTGTCCATATGTGCCCATAGGTTTTCCATGGCTTACCAGGCTAACCACACATTAGAGTGTAACTCAGTCTCCGTCTCACTCACGCCCACCATCCCTGTCTAGTAATCTCTTTCTCTTCACATCTGTCTCCACCACATCTGTCAGCAGGTCCGATTTCCATTAAACGCATCCGTAGAGCCGTTTCCTTGTAATTACCGTTAAATTTAATGGTTAACAACACCAGCGTGTTAATGAAACACTTAGTAATGCCAGACTGCCGTTGTTAATGGTTTTTCTAAGCACAGCATTTGTGTAAAAGACATACGTTAAATTTAAATAAGGAGAAAACTCTCCTTATCTTACACATGTAACGTCAAGTAATTTAAGTATTTATTCATGATATACAGCTTGAACATGTGGTAGCCCAACAAGTGACATTTAAATCTGAAATATCTGAAATGTAGTTGGGAACGCCTCACCTCAAAATTGTCTATACTCTTGCTGTGCACCTATTCCGGACCGGATCTAGATTCTTAATCGACAACACCCCCTTCCTCTTAATATCTAAGAGTTTAACGCTTTCGTTTTTTTCATGCTTCATCACACATGTACTTACATTTGACCTCAAATGTGACCATTTAATCCACAGAAAATCTGACTAAATCTGCCAGACCTGCAGGCCATACCTGGCCTTCCTGCCAGAAGAGTCCTTGATCGGTCACATCTGCCTTTGCCCTAAACCACCGACACATTTAAAGGCAACATGTTGCACCCAGCCCCAATTCACTTCAGCTGTAATGGATCTTATTCTGCGTTATGCTCATTTCATCAAGAGAAGCAGAAATCGCTGTCTTTCAGTCCTGATCGTAGCGGTCTGTGCTTACCTGTGGTTGCTTCGATCTTATCTGCTTCACTTTGGATTTTTTTGATGACGGCATACACCTGAACAATGTAGGTGACCCCAGGAGACAGTCCAGTGATGAGGTATGAGTTCTCTGTGTTGGGAACCTGAACCTTGGATACAGAGAGCCGGAACAAATGTGTTTTAGAAAAATATCATTTTCCTTTATTTGATACAGATACCAAAAAGAAAAGAAAAACCTACCTGCTGCAGGGCACTGTTATCATCTTTGGGCTGATATGTCAAAATATAATACTCTGCCCCGCGAACTGACTCCCACTCAACCAGGAGAGACACGTCGGTCGCCTGGACCAACCGCAGACCCTGAGGGCCGAGGACTAAGCGGAAGAAAGAGGTGGACAAGGACAGAGAAAGAGAGAGAGAAAGTTAAATAGAGGTTATAGCACATTTTAATACAATTTTCCTTTCCTACTTTAATTGCTTTGCTAGTTTTGACCATTTCCTTTGTCTTCCTTTCCTTTCTTGTCTTTCATCCCCACTTAACACATTAACATAAAAGCCATTAAAAAAACCTTTTTCTTGGTAACACTTAACGTCTCCGTATTTATCACATATAATCATTACATACAGACGATAATCCAGTTACACGCAGGTGTAAGGACTTTTTAAGTTTTTATTAATGTACAGTATTTGTCAACACTTATAACTTCTCCTATGAGGACTCATATGCCAGCCAGGAGGAGTTAACGAATGTATAATTGTTATAAACCATTTATTACATTTTATTTCTTTATCCATTGATTACATGTGATATGTGTTATAAATGTTCATCAGTCGGCTTATTAATAACAATTTATGGGGTTCTACACGACACACAGTTGGTTGTTTCACATGGGAGCTTTTTCATATTTTGAGTTTTGTCTGGTCTTCTCATTGGTTTGAGGAATGATCTCAATTGGAAAAAAAGAAGCTTTGGCATTTCTGTGAACCGGTCAGGAATAAGCCACATTAAAGTCAAGAAGTGATGACAGATGTGAGGTTATTTGATCATGTTGCCACTTTTAATAGTGAATACTAACGTTACAGAGAGATATTTAAATTTGAAACCACAATTTCAGGGGGTTTAAGACATGTCAATGTTTTTGCCTTTTTTATATATATATATCTCAATTTAAGTTACCAGTAGTCATTTAAATAAATTCAATGGAAGACATGCTTAAGATACTGTCGGTAATTCATCTTAATAATCTTTTCTGGTCACAGTTGCATTAATATTGTGTGGTAAGGCAGTGCAGACAGTACAAATCAATCTGTGTTAGATCATCACAAAATAATTAACTTTTACTGTATGATTAAATTTATACTGTAAAAGTTGTGCTCATCTATTATAATAACATTTGCTCGATTTCTTTCACAATCTTGGTACATGAGGCATATCAACTGCTTACCATAGTCCACATTTTCTAAATTAATTAACCTCCAACAATAAAAACAAACTTGGTGTTCAAGTTGATGGATTACTGGTCTCTAGTCTCTGAAGTTTAGAGTATACCAACTTGACAGACAGAAACAAATGGCTGCCTGGAAGGTGAGAAAAACATATAATGCTGCTGTGTTACAGTGTTTATCGTTTAATAACCTTTTCTCACTTTTATTGCCCTTTGTTCCTTTCTACCTGTCCAGCCTTCTTACATGGTGTATAGGATCATAAACCAAGCACAAGCAATACATTATTTTGAACACTGTGGTTTCTTCCCAAACCTGAGATGGAAACTGGGAAAAAAATTGCAATTCAGTGGTTATACAAGGGCTTCAATGGAGATGATGGAAAAAATATGGCAGGGGGTGAATAAGAAGGTATATAACCATGGGGGGAGTACAATAACAAAACAGTAGCCAAAAGACAGAAGACAGCAAGTCAGCAGTGTTGGGGAGTGAGGTTTTCCACAAACAAGAAAAACTTTCTGTGGGTAGAATAGAGGGATGGTAGATGGTGGTGGTACATTTAGAGAACTACAGCACAGTACACACAAACGTAAGCATATTTCAAGGGGAAAAAGTGAAGGAGTTAAGAGTGGTGAAGGAATCCGCCTTAACTTGGGCAAGGAAGGAATTCACATCAGGTTCAGATGCTGTTCCACAAGGCAAAGTCAGGAAGCTTAATGTTTTTTTTTTCTCAGTAGCAATCCTTCTCCATCCAGTAGCAGTTAATATCCCCCTGATGCTACTCTAGGCACGACTGTCAGCAATCTTTACCCTTGAATACTATTTCAGAACAGCTGGGATGAATACATTAACATATTAAGATTGGAAAAAATGTCTGTGTCCTATTATCTTCTATATGTTTCCCTTCTGTTTATTAATGTTTCAAATCAACTCTCTGAACTAATTCATAGACGCAAAGAACTTAAATGAGTGGCCATATATGGTGTTAAGTTAAGGCCTAAAGCTTAAAGAAACAGTCAAAGAAGCCACAATAAGAATGGCAAATGTAAAACATCTGCATCTTGTTGAGCTCTAAAGAAGTTACTATACTCACTTTAAATAATCTCACCCTCATTTGATCTAGATTACCTTGTTAGATGTGGTGGCTAAACGTTCCTCTTTTTTTTTTTACTGTAATCATTGATGGATGGACAAGAGTTCAGGCTACAACAATATTTTCATTGTTAAAGCACCTCTGATTCCCTGAACTACATTGCAACATCAATAGCAGGGAATGAACCAACACTCTACTCAATGTACGTACTGTATATCTAAAGCCGTACTTCAGGAGCCCGCAGAGCAGATTGACATCCATCATCCAGGTGGTGAAATGGCAAGTAGCCACATAAAACAAAGAAAGTCTCAGCTGTTTTGCTTTTGTGCTCTTCTTCTCCTGGTGCTTATTACCACTATTATTACTAACACCTAAAATCAACACAATGTGTTTTTTTTATCTCACCTCCCACTTTCCCTTCCTCCCTGACTTTTCCTCTGACACGGTGCCACTATTGATGTTGGACTCCATTCAACAGCACCTACACATACAGTTGTAGATCGGTCTGTTGCTATTCTCTTACCTCTGCAAAGCAAAACAGTTTGAAGAAACTAAATAGCCGTCATGGCTTTGACATGTCTGACCTGCTACTGTGAAGCCTGAACCATTTATGCTCTTGGTTTAATTTCTATAACAGTGGTTCAGGGCTTGAAACTGGTTGTGGAGTTTCTTTTGGTAGATTTGCTTGTAGAAAATGTTTCAAGAATGTGCCTAGTTAAATGTAGGAAGTAATTTTAGGAAAATGCAGGAAGAAATGCCATAGACAAGTATAGATGTTGCCATATCTAGAAGCTTCCTCTGCTGTCTAAGAGACACATTTTGTGTCTTACACTTGCAGCAAAATTTTCAACATCTCCTTAGAAATGACTGTCACAGTGTGAACTCAGTGAATTAAACTGTCCATGCCTGACTGCTGCTGCTCACCTTTCTGCTCGCCGGCCTTAAATTGCCATAAAATGCAATTTTGTACTCTGCACCTGAGGCAGTACAGTAATAGCAGTTTGGTGAGCAGTGCATTTAGAATGAGGATTCTGCTACGAGGTCAAAGCTAGATAGAGACCGAAAAGACTGATGGGTGCTCTTATAATCCCGAGGTATTACAGTTTGTGACCTGATGTCTGGAGGCCATAGCTGTCAGTGGTCATGGGGTCAGAGCACTGAAAGGGCCCCATCAGCTGCTCTATCTGAAATAACTGTTGGATAGATGCTTTGAATTCCAAATAAGTAGGTCAGTATGGCCATTATGATAACTGCAATAACTTTAGGTTCAGTCAGAGACAGATTTTTTTCAGTGGATTGACCATTTTTTTGCAAAAAGTTAGGAGTTACATTTGGCAGAAAGTTCTTTGAAGAAGCTTTCAGAGTGTGCAGGTCAAAGTAGTTACATCTTCTGAAGTCAACAGCGTCAAAACATAAGAAAGAGTACATTGGTTTAATAGAGGAGGGTTACCAGCAGTAAGTGTTACTGGTGCAGTATGGATTGAGAAATATAAATAACTGCTAAGCTTGAATGTTAAATATCTTTTGGAATCTTTTACCTCTCCTTGATCTTTTTTCTTTGCCAAGAGTAATGTACAAAATACCTACTTTGAATAGGGCGGCATCAGCATCAACTGTGGCTCATTATCTTTAATTCCAAATAGCTAACTTTTGACTGTTGACTGTGTTGACTGACAAACTGGTGAACTCAAACCCAAAGGTAATTTTTGAGCAAATATACACGCCATTCTGTAACGTTACCCTATGACTGCATGTGGATGATGTTTTTGTAGTCCAACAACACAAAAAATACTCTGTGCTGTTCCAACTGTGTTTGACTCTTGACTCGGGAAATGATCTAGTTGATTGCGTAACATCAGTTTGAGGAGAGTCTCCTTATCTCTCATCTCGTCTTTTTCTTTAATTTATTTTAGTTTGTTTATTTAATTTCTCCGAATCTCCAGTATTTGGCACCGATAGCTCATTAAAGTATAAGATGTAAAAATAAGTAGGCTACAACTGTTCAGTTCAGTGTGTGAAACATTTGATCAACATTTCAGATCTTATGCCATTCGTCTCCTTTTCAGGTTCTATGCATTGGCTGTCAACATTAGTTGCAGATCTTAGAGTTGTAGTTATTCCTAACTTTAATTACTTGTATTATATGTATGTCTACAGTGTATTACTGGTAAGCTGAGCACAGGGACATGCTGGCTCACTAGCTGTCATCATTTACATTTATAGACACACAAAGCTGAGTAATATTTAATGTTATTAGTAACACTTGTGCTTTTCCTACTATGAAAGGTTGAAATGTCTGCTGAATAAAGGGCCTGTGGGCAATAGGTTGATGAGCCAAGGACGCTGCATCATAAATCAAACAGATGAGAGCAGATAAGCTGATACAAGCACGAATGGGTTGCTGTAAGTCCTAAGAATTCATTCAGGTAGATCCTAAAGGTTTTTACTAGATGATATAGGAATAAAATTTATATGAAGGTGACCTGGGCTTTAGGGGCAAGTACTATATTTTAATGGTCCCAGAGCTTCTTGTAGCATCTGTGTTTTCCATGAGATAGCAGTTAATATTCACAGCTTAATGTCAGCAGAGCTATACAGGTGACTAAATAAAAATGTGAAATGTGAATGTTAATTCCCATGAGAAACACAGATCAAACTAAATGCAAGGCTGGGTCATAAAAAGTTATTATGCTGCACCTCAGATATATAATTTACCCATAAAAAGATCGTGATGGAATATGCTTACTCAGACACCATTAATCTCCACGGGACACATCGGAAATGTTGCTGGTAGCTGTGATAAGAACAGCCCATGCAACAAAACCTGTGAATGATCAATGTCTCTGCGGGGATCAGATAGACTGGAAATATATCAGTGAATATTTTTCTATATGAATTCCTCAACAACATTGTCAGTTATTCCACTTCCACTTAAAAAATGTCATGGTGGAAATCCATTAATTTCATTGTAATTTGCTGCAATACAGTAGGTGGATTCAGACACAAGGTCGAGGTGAATCTGAATGAATGTTCAACACTGGTGAACTTTGACATGTAAATTTGTGCCAATAGCACCAGTAGAACCAACAGCGAATGGGGGAGTCCAAAATGGAGGAAGCTATTTAAGGTTTTTAGCTGTATTTGAACTTATATTTAACCCAAAAGACTTCTTCTTTGCTGAGGTCAGTTACATTGCCCACTTGCCTAGCTCTGGTTCTGCCAGGACCTCGTCATCCTGGTAGTCCAGCACACCTGTTGTACAAACACTAGCACTACCCTGCTCTAAACTCATAGTCGTGGTAGCCTAACTAACAAACTGAGCTAACAGCAGCTATAAATCACAGCAGTTTACTTTACTGCCCATCAGGAAACTCTGTCAGTAGTAGTAGTTGATATGAAGCAGCTGGAGAACATAAGATTGGAGGAAACCAGAAAACATTTTCTCCATAAAATATGATCCAGTTTCACCAAAATCAGTAAAATAATTGGTCTTTGACTTTGTGCCGCACAGCTTTACATACTTCTCGTGGGTTGTCGCACCAAGTTACATAGTGCAGAAAACAGACTTAAAGGGAATCAGACCATAACTGTATTTTAATGTTAATTGTTTCTACACTATAGTGTTGCTTTTACTAAGTTAAGTACTTTTTTGATATAGTATCTGAGTACTACCACAACTGGAACAAAGCTAACAAGCTTGCTAATTAAAATAAATAACCAATTAGCAACTGTCCTTATCTTTACCCTTTTATGACTCTGAGAGAGAAAAAACTGTTCGCTGACTGGAGATGTATTTGTGATGAACTAGTTAGCATATTCCAGTCTTGCAAGCTGTTGGCTCACCCTTAAGTAACTTTGCTCTCTACAGTTACATCACCAAATCTCAAGCATCACCTATTTACCAAGTTTCATGTATACAGCGAAAAAAAAATCAGAATTTGAAAAGCTTACCTAAGGAACAGTCTTCTCCATAAAAGCCTTCATCGCAGACACATTGGCCATCCACACATCGCCCGTTACCGATGCAGTCATTGGGACACTTCTGGATGCTGCAGTCCTCGCCGGTGAAGTGCGGGAAACACACACATTTTCCATCCACGCAGTGTCCCTTGTCGTTGCAGTCGCCTGGGCACATCAGTTGACTGCAGTCGTCGCCTGTGTAGCCCTGATGGCACACACACTTCCCATCCACGCATCGGCCGTTGTCATTGCACTCATCGGGGCAGGAGGACACTGAGCAATCTGGGCCTTCCCATCCAGGGTTACAGAGGCAGCTGCAGGTGTCGTGTTGGTAGGTACCGTGGCCACTACAGCTTGTGTCCACTCCTTGAGAAAGAAGCATGAAAAGATGTTATTGTATGGTTCATTGCTAAATTATTCATAACTATTGTGCCATTGTAGTTATTAAGATTGTTAGTATTTTCCTCCCTTCTGCAAACCCTTATTTCCACTAGTTTACCCTTTAAATTGTGGGGTCAAGAGCTGACTTCTCAGCTCGGCCTCCCTGCGGCATAGCTTACCTGTACCACCACCTCCTCCACAACATCCCTGAGTACATTGGGTCTTTAGGTAGTTAACTTCCTCCTCCAGCCCGTTGACTCTGTACAAGAGTGACTTGAAGCTTTCCGACTCCTCACAGTCACACTTTGGTGTCTGCAGCCTGATGTTGTGTCTGAAGATGATGTCGTTCTCTCCGTTCGTGGCGGTCTCTCTCTGCAGACCTACATAATATATTTATTTCTCAGTGCACTTTAATGGGTCACATTGCTCACACACAATGCTACAGTATATTTAGTATAATATCTCAGGTGAAATATAACCATTATGTAAGAAATGAGGAGGCCAAAAAAAGGGCGAGCCATAACTTTTACAGTAATGTGTACCTGGAGCTCACCACCAGTACATGAGGTAAATATATAATGCTGTATGTCCAATAGAAAACTACATTACTTTAACATAATAACCTTCACAGTGACAGTTTCTTTCACTCTCATTATTTATAGATTTCCATTTTTTTGAGCTTTCTGCATGCACATACTGTACTCTAATAAGTCTCAGTTACATTCTCTCCCACTTAGATTTTTATTTTTGTATATGACCTGTTTCGTCCTGGGTTGGCAGGCTCTCAAGTTTACAACCGGAGCTCCCTGGGATGTCGATTTTATAAACATGACTGAAGGTGACTCCCTGCTCTGGGGCTGAGGGGTCTGGATGGTTGGTGGCAGAGCTGAAGGGTGACACGGTCAGTAAGGCCAGCAGGCACAGGGCCCTCCACAGGAGTCTGGTGGTCATGACTAGAGGACAAGATAAAAACAGATCATTGCTAATTTTTCACACAGGATACACAAAATGCTGCCGATCTTAAGCTGATTTGTGGAGCCATCAGAAAGTGGGAGGCAGGCTAGTTTAAAATGTAACTATGTACTGCAATAAATTTAAAAGACAACATTTGGGGAACCTTTTAAGATGCTGTAATATTTACAGCATCTGTGAACCGTGACTGGAAGGTAATCCTTTTAAAACTGTGATAACTCATTAGGCCTGTTCCAAACTAAAGGCCTATCATAAATGTATTGTTTCCATGAAGTAGTAAAAAGGAAAAGGGTAGTTTGTGGTTTGAACAGAAGTTATTGTTGCAGGAGAGAAAACCAAAACACAGAAGTTACAATGCCTGCTTGGTATGGTGAATCACTAAAGGAATAGTTCAACATTTTAAGAGAATAGCCAATAAGTTCCTGTTCATCTACAGAAACTTATTGGCACATTTTTGTTTTGAACTAAACATAAACAGATGAGTTGTTAGCTTCCTGACTTAAGCTCTGTGCTTAATACATTAGACATGACAGTGGTACCAATCTTCTAGTCCAACTGAAGAAGATTTCCCCTCTGAAGAAAATTTCTCTTCAGAAAAAGCAAAATTGTGGTAGAAGTTAGGCTAACCATAACAATGGCTCACCTCATAAGCACATTTGCCAAAGGCTGTGGTTATTAATTTAAATAAAGTTGTTCTTACCTCATGGAAACATCAACAAGAACAAAATTAAACGCCTCATGGCTGACTGTTAGGCCCCTTTTACTTTTAAGGTTCTCACAGAGGCAGACACTATGCTTCTTATGGAGATGAAATATATATTCCATCTGTTATTTTAGTGCAAGTTTATACATTTTGTAGAGATTGTATCTCTGGCATGAGCTATGTGTAACAGGCTACTGAAACTGTAGATGTTTGTCGTCAGGGCTGACTGGACCAGAGTCTCCGGGTTGGAAAAGGGTCATGTTTGTACTTTCCAGTTAGTGTCTTATAGAGAACTAAGGACAGAAATACGATCTGGACAGGACATGAGTTACACTACATTCAGTCGGGCACACTGCTGTATATTTAATCTCAAGAAACCTGGACCATTATGTCACTGCGGTGTGTGTGTGTGTCTGTGTAGGCCCTAAAGCCACAGCAGAAAGTGAGCAGTCATCACTTTGCCAGAGATCTTTTTGCTTTAAACCATAAATTGTGCTCAGTCAGGCGTTTCAGAACTTCAGAGCGCACAGAGACTTGTCCTCAGTGATGATGTCATTGTGTATAATGACAGTGATGTCATGTGAACTTAAAACCTTGCAGCAGCTTCCCCGGAAAGCCAAATTACATGCTTTCAAAATAGTAAGACTGTCTTAACCTTTAGGTGGTCTTTTTTTGGACTTTGGTCTGAATTTAACATTCTGGTGTAAAAGTTTGAATTGTGGCAGGAGGAAACTCGGAGCTTGTGTGGTCCATGGAAACATTAAACCCCTAATGGAGTGACTTCAATCTCTGTAGTAAAGTGTCAGGGACCCTGCTGTGATGGTTCAATAAATCTGTTGGATTTGTTTGAAATCACACAGGATTATTCAGTGGAATATGCACTGAAAATCCCAAGAGTTGTTACAGTGTTGCACATACAGTATATAACCATGAGCATGACATTATGATGAAAGATTGTGATGAAATCTTTTCCTCGTTCTTTCTTATCTTGTGCAAAGAATATGCCAAAGATGAATAAAGTATCTGTATTTTTGTGATTTAGTAAATATATTATGGTGTTTGCTAAGTAGGCGCATCTTTGAAGAGGAGAAATTAATAAACTGGAAACCAAAACATTTACTTGTTACGCATCAGAGATTAGAACAGATGGAAAAGTAGAAAATGTGCAAAGAGAGAAACAGATCTTAAAAATCCCACTGGACATTGTGAGAATCAGCAGAATATTAAAATGTTAACGAGTGGACATAAAACCTGCCAATCCTCCAGCCACCATAACGATACCATTATCAGAGTCTGAGCAGGGAGAATACCTAACCTTTAAGTGGTGAAGCTACTTCGCTTGTTTTCAGTAAAACAAACTTTGGCTTATGAATCTTCTCTCTGATGATTTGCACAGGATGTAACTCAAGTAGCTCTGTGATTTAAAACTCTCCCGTCTTTTTTTAGGCGGACAAATAGACGTGTAATTACCATGACCTGTTTCTAACTAGTCCAAACTCAATACAGCTGACCTTGTTTGGCTATTTCAGCTGTCTGTTTGATTGCTGCTGGTCAAAAGCTTGAGGTTGGAGGCTGTTGCCAACACAAGAAATTCAAGCTATGACATCACTAGGAAATTGCTTTTTTTGACCCTATGTAGTGGCCAAAACATTAGTGAGTGTTTTATCAATGGCCAAGACCAGGGATGAAGTAAAAGAGACATTAAGAAAAGAAGATGGAGAGAGACTGGAAAGTTAAGGAAATGGAGATGGAGAAAAAAGAGAGATAAAGTGAGTGCGAGAGAGTGAATAGGTGATAGAGGGAATGATAGAGAGAGTGTGTTTGAATCAGTGACAGCCTTGAAGTTAGAAACATTATAGACAGTATACAATAGCAGTGTGTGGAACGACACTGAGAACCGGCACACAGACATGCTTAACAAGCATGTTTATAGCTCCCTGTCAAGGTTTTATTTGATGCTCACCGTTTTTAGGCCCTTTTCTTATTTCTCTTGGAAGAAATAGCACTGTGACCTTCCAAGCATAGCAGAAGGCCACTACTGACTGCTAAGAATGTCCCGGTGTGGGAAAGAAAGACAGATGGAGATATTAATGGAGAGAGAAAATGGGGAATAGAGAAGGAAGTGGGGCACATTTTTGACTGCAGAAGGGATGGATGGATGGATGGATGGATGGATGGATGGATGGATGGATGGATGGATGGATGGATGGATGGATGGATGGATGGATGGTATAGCTCATAGATGGTTTACCTCTTGTCAGTGTAATCAAGACCATCTAACCCGAGACCAAGTTCAGACCAAGACCAGAGTGTATCAAGACCAAGACTTTGAGGGATCGAGACCAAGTCGGGACCAAGACCAAGGCAGGGAGAGACCGAGTCAAGACCAAGACCAAACAAACCTGACATTATTAAGTGAATAATATAGAAACATGACAAGACCTTCAAAAAATCTCGAGTACTACAACACTGCCTCTTGTATAGTATGTACTGTATATACTACTTTCATGTATATTCAAGTAGTTAAAAGACGAATGGTTGTAGATGGTTGCTTGGCAGTGAAATGACTAGGAATGATTAGGTACCACTGAATGAAATACTGGATGTATGCAGAAATAATATTCACTTGTTCTTTAAGAAAGCAGAAGGGGTTAAGTGAATCTTCTCCAATGGACCAGCACCATCATAAAGAAATCTGGTTTGGTATCAGTGTTCAGCACATTCATAATCTCATGGCAGTTCTCAAGGCAACACAGAATGGCTTCAGCACAGTGGATCTACTCAATCAGTATCCAGATAGCATTCCAACCTGGCTTTTGAACCCTCTCAAGTAAAAATCAACATGTCCAACACAGTTAAAAATTCCTTCCTGACAATAACTCTCTGTGTTAAAGCAGTGCTATGTCAATGGGCTTGTAAAATGTTTGTTGACTCTTTTATATAGGAAAAAAAAGTGCATGGGACTCTACAAGCAATTTAATCACCTAGAGACAATACTGTCTGGATCCTTTCACTGAGGGCTTCTTAACAAGCTCCTGAAATTCTTGTGTTTGTGTATGCTTTGGAAACAGTGAATGCGTTAAACATTGGGTTGAAGGGAAGACCAGGTAAAACAAAGACAAACAGCTGCAGAAAAAAACTTGTATTGGGAGCGCAGATAAACAGAGAAGAAGACACATTTGGCCTGTCCTCTCCAGAGAGCCATTAATCCTCAGACAAAAGGCCAACTGTTTTGCCAGGTTTGGGCTCAAGACAAATCTCATTGGACCAAACCAAGCATGAGGATGACAAGTAGAGAGGGTTTAAAAAGAGGAGCAACAATGTTGCACCTTTATGTGTGGTTGCAAACTTGTGAATGTTCCCTTCCTTTCCGCTTCCCGTTCCCTCGCAGCAGCTTGCAGACAGAGCAGAGAAGCTAAAATTAATAAAACAAAAGCTGAAAGCAATTATCGTCTGAGCGCTGAGCTCGTATCTTCATGATTCTGTCTGCCTCCTGCTGCCGCATAGACCACAAGTAGACCTCGATAAGGACCTCACTTCATAAGAACTATAGAGGCTGTTAGTGGGGTTGTCAGATGAGAACCTAACCGACCGAAAAATAAGCATTATTAAAACAGCACTAAATTCCAATAAAAATATGTTTTGAGTGGCTTTCATTCACCCAGTGGTCGTTTTCAATCAGTGAAAGTAAAGTGAAAAAACTGGAGTTTGAGGTTTCCATGAAAGGAGTCACGTTATGCATTCTGAACACTTTTTATAAGCCACCCACTCAGAGTTATGTCTCTCTCCCCCTCTCTCTCTCTCTCTCTCCTCCTCCTCTCTCTGTCTCCCTCTCTCTATCATTTTGCATGGCTGAGGGCCCACATCTGTAGCTCATTTCGTAAGGGCTTCTGTGTGTTCCCTGAGCCAGCACAGTAGCATTAAAGGTAAATCTACTGGATCGACAGCCCTGTGAGAATATCTATCACCCCAGCACATAGTTATTATTATGAATATTTATGTTGTTATCATAAAGGAAAATTAGTGCTGGCAGCTTTATTGACAGACAATATAGGATTATCTACAATACAATATGGATATTAACGGGATATACAAATCGTAAATAATACCACTAATAGGTCTGGGCAGAAATTAAAGGCTGTCACAGCTGCTCTGAAGGGAAAATAACTTTGTTGATTTATGTAATATTGTCAACTACTGTATGTGTATATTTTTATGTTATATGACATGATGTGTCAGTGCTGGAGAAAGTATTCAGATCATTAGTATCACACTATAAATAAGGATAGCTCTACTTAAGTAAAAGTTTGTGCATGCAAATGTTAAGTATTATTATTACCCTTATTTAGAATGGCACAAGTAATATTATATATAATATCAATATACTGAAGTATTGTTTTAATTCTATAGTTGTTCGAACTCGTTCATACTGTTGGGTAGTTTAATCTATAACAATGTAACATATTTTACAAAATGTTTATGTGTTTTGTAGGTAAAATCTTAAAGTAATCTGTAAAGAAGTAATTGTAATACACGTAGTAGATGAGAAAATACATCATTTCCCTCTAAAAAGTGGAATAGAAGTATAAAGTAACATAAAATGGAAGTACTCAAGTGAAGTACTTAAAATTGACTGCGCAGCACACAGAAAAACAGTGCTTGCATGAATTCATTCAGTGTGACAAACTCCATCCCATATCATATCAATTTATATCAGACCAGGATCTCCACAACTTTTGTACAAAGTGCTGGCACGCACACCCAGACTAACATGAGAAGCTTCAGTCACTAACAGCTTCAGTCTTGATAAATTCCAGGTGTCAAGTTAAACTGTGGGACGTTTAGATGGATGGAAAGAGAGACAAGTTGAGAAAGAGCTGTGACCGAATTTGTAATGTGAAAAAGATTGATGGATCGAGAGAAAGAGTGCCAAAAGGGATGAAAACATGTAATCGGTCCACATGGAATCATGTAGACATAAACAAAAGTACTCTCTGAACACAAAAATATTAACTTTAATTAACAACTGTCATAGTTTTTCTCTTGAAAAGAAATTTGATGACAGTCAAATTAAAAATTGCTTTCATTTAGTCAGCAGGTTTAGAGGTGTCATAAAATAAATTACTTCAAATCTTACAAAGCCTCCCAACACAAGTGGAACTGTCACACATCTACATGTAAATTTTATTAACAATGGAAAATAAACTTATTCCTTCAATAAAAAAAAGACATATTGAGGACTGTACAAATTAAGTTCAATGATTAAATCACTGGGGACTTAATTGAAAAAATGTTGCCTTACCCTTGAGTGTTTTCTTTAACTTTCTCCTCTTCTACTTTTTCTTTTGCTCTTTTTTCTGAAAGACTGAATGTCACCAAGTCACCTGTTGAAAGGCCTGGTCCAATGATCCAAAAAGCTCTACGCTGCCAGTGACTTTTCCTCTCTCCCTCCTTCTTCAATTGTTGAAATCTCTCCCAAAATGCCTATAGGCCAATGGGCAGTTAGTTTGGGAGTGTCTACTCTCCTCCTCTCCTGAAGTGATTGAAAAGGGAGAGGGGGAAGAGGAGGAGAGGGATAATGAGCAGCATTTGCTACTCTTTGCCTCTTTGTAAATCACTAACTAAACATGCCTCTTATTTCTTCATTTTTTAATAACATTTTTTCCCCTGTCACAGTAGCACAGGAGGTTAAAATGAATCTCTTTAGCAGAGGGAGTAGGGCCTTAAACACCAAGTAATCGGATAAAGGTTGGATTCAAGGGGGTGAGATCGAAGCCAAGAAAAACATAGTAAGAGTAACCTTAGGATAGAAGGACTGGGGAGTGGTAATATCTGAAAAAAACACATTGTTAGAAGTCAAATGGTATGCAACAATACACACAAAGACTTGTACAGATCATATTAAAGTTGGAGACTAGACCTGCAGGGGCATTTTTTGGAATTAAACATTCTGGGGGTATGCATTCTTGAAAATTGTGATAATGATCCAGTTCTTGAAGCACTTTTTCTTGGTTGAATGATTGGCAGTGAGACACCAGAAAGTCTTGATTTGATCGAAACTAGGCCACCACTAAGCGTGCGTAAGCCGACAGAGCAAAACACAACAACGTGTCATGATCAAACCTTTACCCCCTCAGACTGAATTATGATCATTTTAAAGCATGCAAAGAATTGATATCCTATTTCAGTTTGTGCGTGCATACAAACTGGGACAGAGCGTACACATCAGCGTCTACCACCATGACCATCACCAAAGACCCCAGGTGTCAAGGTTGGCAATTCTTTACGCTGACCGTGACTGTTTGCCTCTAAATATATAAGTAAGGTTTCGAGTTTCTGCGGGAACAGAGAGGATGGTAAGCTTGTTCGTGTGAAACTGGAGCTGAGGCTGGTGGGCAGGTGTGGTTGTTTACGCAAAACAAATGCTGCTTGAACTTTTAATTGTACTCTTTCACACGGCTTTTTTCCAAATGTAAAAATTCCCCTGATAAGATGCTTGGTACAGTGGACACAGAGGCATAGCAGTGATAGACCTGTATAGTATTTGAAAGACTGTATATAGTTAATTATCACATGTAAGAAAGACAATTTGAGAAACGTGGTAAAGGACAAGTGATAAAGACAAATTCAGTTTTTCACCCACAGGTCATAAATTACATAGCAAAATGCTTTATTTAAGGAACACTTGAACATTTTGTAAAACATTCTTGTTTGCTGGTGTTGGAAGATTAATCTCTTTGCATCACAGTAACTTACACTAATCAATTTGGCCACTTGGCAAACATGGAGTAATATTATGATTCATTTGAGTTTTTTTTCTGTCCACTTGGTGAGGTTTAATATTCACTCTCACTTGGCCCTGTCTTGCTCTCCACTGCCTCTTAACATGTTGCTATCTTTGTCTGTCTGCCATCAAGTGCTGGAAATGCAGTGCACATGCAGTGAGTTTATCAGAGTTTTTTGTCTAAGAAAAAAAAAGATCCCTGACACATCAGGTAACAGTGGTCATAAGAGCTGTAAGATGAAACAAAAATAAGTTGTCGACAGTAACACTAAGAATGACACCCATTGTAGAGCTTTTTCATGGTGCGGTCACAGTATTTTGTGTGCAGTGGTGATGATGGGCAAGTCATGGACGGATTATGAATGGGTTTTTTTAATATAATTTAGAACAATTTGCCAGTTTTTTAGAAAAAACAAAACAAAACTGAAGAACAAGAGTTATATTGTTTGTGCTGAGTAACAACATAACCATTGATAGATAAAATCTGTCATTCTGCAGCAGTGTCTGCACTGTTTTTACAGGGAAACTGCTTCTTGGACCAGGGACAGAGATGAATGACTCACCGGATGCTCCGTAATGACATAGTCATTACAGAGAGTTTACATTTCCTCTGGAAGTGACCATATAACGTTGGGACATCAGTGAATGTAATATTCCCCCTGAGATTCACTCCTGCAGCTGAGCTCTTGCTAATTTCCATTGTCAAGGAGCTATGAAACTAGGGCACTTTCAATTATAATATGCAGAGAACAAAGACTACAAAGATTAATTAAGTTCCTTGAATTTCATTTTATCATGTTGAAAGATTTGCTTTAACAACTACAAAGCTCTTCAGTCTATGTCATTAGAAAAATGAATCTGGAGATGTAAATCTGGAGTTGTATTAATTAACTTTGACAGACTGCAATCAGATTTTGAAGGAACACAACGAAAGGAAGACTGATTGAATATCATCATTAACAGATGGTAACAAACACATTTCCCCTTGCCATATTGGTTATACCTCAGAAATCAGTGACTAAAGCACACTCTCATATGGCACTGCATTGTTCTTCTCCATAGACCTCCTATAGAGAAACTGCAGTATGCTGCATCTCTCCTGAAAACTGTGACATGTAGTACTTCTACATAAATACTAATGCATGCAACAGGAGGATGTATACTGGTCGGCAGCATGTCGGGGATATATGCATGTCTGCATGATTGGCAAGTCTTCTTTGCCAATACTTGTGTTCCTCATGTCTGTGTGTGACTGTAGAGATGTGAGCTGACTGTTAGCTGCTTATCTGACATCAGCTTCAAATGTTTGGACCCAATTACTGGATATAGACAAAACTGATTCCAAACCAGCACAGAGGAATGGAGTATGTCTCTCTCTCTCTCCCTCTCACTCTCTCTCTCTCACACACACACACACACACACACACACACACACACACACACACACACACACACACACGCAGACCAGTCACTCAGACATGACGACAGCAAAGATGTTTGTCATAAATGTCAACGAGTATTAAGATTCTGTTTCAGCTGACATGTCCACAAGTGCTTTTAGTAAATTTGGGAACATTCAGTCTATCAAAAAAACATTTTGCTTTGGCACGCTGTGGTCTGGTTGTACGCAACCTTGACAAACATCCTTCCTCTGGAATTATAAGTCCAACTGACTCAACTCTACTTAGTTGATGCAGTTTAATCATTATTTTACCTGATGTTAAAATAACAGTGTTTACACAAAGAGAGGAGAGGGGGTGTTCATTCATGCTAAATCATCTAAATGTTTATCCCTTATGCCATGTGTCAATTCATCAATCTCTCTCCCTTTTTGAACTCATAACAAAATGTGTTGATCATTCCTAACAATCTTCAGCTTCAGTGAATTTAAAGAATACACACAATGTAAAATCGGTACATTGAACTCCATTCATGCACTAATCATGCTGTGTGGGACATGATGACATTCACAGTGCTTCATGGAACAATGAGAAGATTTTTCATGCGTGTCATGATACTTTCAGGGAAATGTTTTTCATTGTAAGTGCCTGTTGGTTTCAGCTCAATGCCAGGAAACGTACCCCATACCAGCAGCAGATGTAACAGAACTTCTTCACAGTGGAGGGGATTTTATATTGCGTTTCCTTTAATGTGATGCATGTCTGTATTTTCTTTTCATTCCCCAGGTCTCTTATTACTCTTATTAGAAGTGCCCACACACCTCAAAATTTCTCTTCAATTTATCCCTGTTCTTTTTCTGCCAGGCGAGAACATTTTAAAATGAAAGCTGTTGAATGAAGGTGTTTTTGACATCAAAATGCAAACCATGACAGGACAAGAGGTCAACATAGTTGGTGTATATCTGTCCTATCTGTCTTTTGCTTGGAGTCATTAGCAAAGTTATATCAGATACTGACAGATCTACAATGCAGAGAATTAGAGGAATGTCTGGAAAGTACTGATGGATTGTACAATAACAATCACATTATGATAATGACTGTCCTTGTTTCATGTTCTTTTGGTGACAGTGGAAAACAATGGCCCAGACACCACTTCAGCATCTACTTTTCAATTATGCTAGGATCTGGTTTGTAGGGTTAGCCATGGCATGTGATTCATGTTCAGTTAACTCTTTTTTCTCATGCTCTTTATTTTATTTCCCAGACACAATCTTCAAAAACAGAGACAGTGATTATCATAAAGGGATAATCATTATCAGGACACAAATATTTTTATTCATGCCTGCAACGTGATTAGTTCAGATCACATTGATCGTAGATGTTAGATGACTTGAGGTATTGTCGCTAGTTGTTTGCCATGTTTTTTTTCTTGTTGTTGTTGTTTTTAAAAGCATCCTGGAAAGCTGAGTTAAGACATGGTGGTAGGGCAACAATACTTAAAATGTTGATCTCTTAAGATGAAAAGCATTGTTCAAATCCTCAACACACCACAATGTTTACTATGAAGAAAGAGAGAGAGAGGCACTGCAATTTTGTTTAATTACTTCTGAAGATTCTCTGAAATTTCAGTGCATTTCTGTCTCTTACTCACGTTTCTTCTATCAGTGACGAATCATGTGCACTAATGCATCTGAAATGAAAATGAGTTTGAAGTTATGTCAGTCTGTTAATAATCTTTAATTATTATAATCTTGAATTATGCAGTCGTTTTTGTAGAATGAATGGAGCGATGACATAGTGCTGACATACCTTGATCTTCCCTCCTGACATGTTCTCTTCAGCAGATTTTGGATTTGAAAGCCTGCTAAACAGAGGAAGCACTTCATTATCCACTCCTCTATGTCTGCTGCAGGTCTTTGCTGTCATCTTCTTTTTCCTTACAGCCCAGATAAATAGCAACTCTCCTGATGCTCATATTTATAGTTACAACAATGTTTGAGCATTGTTTATAAAAATGAATTTATGCTTTCTCATGTCCTGCCATAATTAACATAAAACCAGTTAATTATAAAATTATAATATATTATCCTTTAACACATTTGTATTTTGATTAAGCACTTCAGAATTGAGTTTTGGCTTTTTCCTATGAATATCTACATTGTTACAGCTAGGTGCCCATACATCTGCTGTAAAGCATTAGATTGTGGTACATACAAAGAACAAAATTGAATCTTTGCAGTTTATTAAGTTAGACAGTTGCAAACTAAGCAAACCTATTCAAATTTTGGACACAGACAAGTGTTGACATATACCATTTTGATATTTGTGTGTTTACTACCAGTTTTCACAAATAGTTCCAACATTTTGGGAAAAATCACATTGGCTTTCTTTCTTAGGTAAAAAAAATGTATACCACTGCCGAGTCTGTATTATAGTTATGAATCTACAGCCAGCAGCCGGTACTGTACTGTACTGTACTGTAACAAAACCCACTCACCAGTATCTCTAAACCAATCCTTAAAAATGATGAAGTTGTGGTTTTATGAAGGGTTGTGTGCTGGATGGTTTCTTGGCTAGAAGCAGTAACTTCATTTCCTCACCACGAGGGTGCCAGGCCACTGCCTCCCATTTTAATGCTAAGCTGGCTGTAGATACCAACTTACAAGCAGATATGAGAGTGGTATTGATTTTCTCTAGCTTAATAAAGTATGTGCTTTTCCTAATATGTCAAATTACACCTTTAAAGTAACCCACACGTATACAAAACTTTTACGTTTTAATCAAATGTTAGCACCCATCATGGAAACATTTAGCCTGTATCAGCCTGAGGCTGCTGACCACGTTAGTGTAAATACATTTTGATGGCAACATGCCATTTATAACTACTGCATGTCTATCTGTGCTCAAACAACCACTTTCAGTCATTTAAACCTGAACCTTCATTTGATCCTTTCAAGTAAATATACAAAAAGCACATTACTCTTCTCTTTGGTATATTTAATCACACGCAGGCTAACTGTGGTAAGGAGAACTGAAACATCACTGATTGCGTGTTTCCTCGTGGATCTGGCAACTGTTGATTGAGAAGACTGATTTGATCTGAAGGGGAGCTACACAATGAGGGACTGTGCGCGAAATAGAAACTGACAGACAGATCCAAATAGCACCCACAGATATCTAACACGTGAAATGTGTTTAAAGACTGACTAAATAAACGTCTGGCTTGTCTGGTGGTTATTAGTCTAGATTAACACAGCCAACTCAAAGCTGACAATTTTCCATCACTGTGGTACAAAAAAAGTTTTTTTTTTTCCATTTCTGTCTAAACATTTTAAAATGTTTCCTCGTTGTTTACATGGAATGACAAGATCAGGTTAGAGGAAGTTGGGTCCAAGCTGGTATCAATGCCACATTCTGCATGTTTACTCTGAAATGATTTTGAGGCTGTTTTTTATTTTTTGCCAGTCTAAACTGAACGTGTGTGACTTTGGTGGAAAGCAGATCAGATTAGACGACGCAGTGTAGATAAAGCCAAAGTCATTTAAGGCAAGACAAACTAGTGCCATATGGAGGTTTGGTGAATGTGTTCTTTTCAAAGCCCTTGTTGTGTGTTCAGCTTTCTTTGATGCCTACCACATTGTGCACACACAAACAAGCTTGTGGCCGCACGTAATGTTCATATGTTCATAAACTATAAGCTGTTTCTCTGTCTCCAGTTATCTTTAATGCAGACCACAGTTCAGTTTTTTTGTGTTTTGTCAACCACACATTATAGCAAAATGCAGCAATTGTTCGTCTACACACCTGGGATTCTGATTGTTTTCAAATATTATTTTTTAATATGGCTACTATTTCGTTAGATGGCACATGGTAAAGACCAACAAAGATTATCTGTGACATTATAAGTACAGCACAATTTGCACTATGCTTCAGATTTAGCTACTGGGAGCTGTTTGCCACAAAGTCATTGTCATTTATTGTTTCAAATTTTCACAAAAAAACTAAACAAACTGCAGTAACATTTACTGTATGTACACTACAATTCACAAAATGAGACGAATCTGCCACCAGAATGATAAATAATGAGTCTTTAATCATTTGCATGGAGTTAGAGAGTGAGCTAATTGGAACAGACAAGGCAAGTCAAGCAGGAGTTTGACTGATGAGCTCATGTCAACAGCTGTTGCAGAGCTTCTTGCATGAGCTGATGTGGATACCAGTCCTCAGTGTCCGGTCATCCTGTCATGAGATGCCGTTTAGGGACCTGACCTTGGGTCCACCGGCTGTCATGACCTAGGAATGCTTGTGCTTTTTGATC
Source organism: Larimichthys crocea (assembly GCF_000972845.2). Classification (NCBI taxonomy): domain Eukaryota; kingdom Metazoa; phylum Chordata; class Actinopteri; family Sciaenidae; genus Larimichthys; species Larimichthys crocea. Next base: position 14,007,333 of record NC_040022.1, read on the forward strand.
TGAGGGCCTCACCAGTGATTTTTTTTGTTTGTTTTTTGCCGCCTCAAAGAGGAAAAGCAAAGTGAGAATTAAAAATGAGACAAGCTCAAGCAGGTTGCATCACTTCCAGCTAACATTTGTGGTTGATCCTCATCAGAGTGTTGATAGTTATGGAGTAGACTGTGTGGTGTAAATGTGGGGACTACTTCCATATGAGTAGATATCCATTGAAAAAAGAGAATAAATGAGAATCATTTTTCAGTTTACCTCATTATACTATACATTTGAGAAAAGCCCATTTTCTCTCACCTTTTTGTGACCTTCCTATTTCTGAAAAAATAAAATACATTACTTTGTGAGATATGGGATTTCAGCTTACAGTTTAAACAAAGCAAAGATAGCCTTTGACTGACAGGCCACTTAAAACTAGAGGTACCCAATTACAGACTGACAGTGACAAATTCATGTAATTTGAAATAACCTATTTCCTGTCTGTATTAATACAATTCACGAACACAAACATGGAAAGAGGTCAAATGAATCAACACTTCCTCAAACCATGGCAAAAAGGAAATTATTTCAGCTTTGTAAAACTGCACCAGGAGTTACTCTTCACCTGATTCTCGCGGGTCAAGAAAGATTTGTTTTCAAAGCTCGTGGACTACGCTTCCTAGAGTATTGGTGGTCCCGTAAGTAAGTATAATCACAGATGTGGCTGTACCCCCTTTTCTCCCTGTTTCTTTTTCTTTTCTCTGGCCCTCCCTTGTTTGAATTCAGACATAATACAAACCATCTTTGTTTGTGTTTTAGATTATATATGAAACATTTTATTCGCACAAATAGTGTGAAACTCTGAATCTGAGAAGAAGAGTTGTTGATTTTCATAAAATCCTCCCCCAGCAGAGCATAAGTGAATGCAGCATATCTGCAGATGGGACTCATCATTTTTACTTGACCCAAAAGACTCAGTTCCAAGTCTTACAATATTGTGATGGATAATATTAAGTAGATAATCTATCTGCCAGGACAAGAAAATGATAAAAACAGATGCTATGAAACAATCACGCATACGACTGATGCCCCGCTGATGTCTCGCTTTTAAAATGTTTGCTGGGCACAATTTTCAACATATTAAAGAAATGAAGAGTCTTTGTATTTGTGAGATTTTTCTTTGTAAATAAAACCCCATCATATACCATAAATGAAAGCTTTAAAAGTCAGACTCATTTATCAGGTGGTTACATTTCAGTCTGGGAAAAGAGGAATGTAGGTTCAGAGACATATACATGCATACACTGCATTCTTATAGCCTATCCATCCAACCCAACTGCTGCTGTGAAGCCCTTATATAACATCAACAGAAACTTGTCTGTAAGTTTTGAACATTTAATTTTTCATATATGATATCAGATAGATAGTTTCTAATCTTCTTAAAACGTTTCCTGTATCTGACATGATAAAATATGTTGTGTATTCTAAGTTAAGTATGTATTTGAATTACTCAAGAATTTTTGCATTTTTGTATTTCATATATTTGATGTTTTAAGACACCTGTAACATTATTATGTATAACATATAACATATAACAACAAGGGGCGGCAGTAGCTTAGTCCATTGGGACTTGGCTTGGGAACCAGAGGGTGGCCGGCTCAAGTCCCGCATGGACCAAATATGGAAGGTGGACTGGTAGCTGGAGAGGTGCCAGTTCACCCCCTGGGCACTGCCGAGGTGCCCTTGGGCAAGGCACCGATCCCCCCCAACTGCTCGATGGGCGCTTCTCAGGGGGGCTGCCCATCACTCCACCATCTCTCTTCAAAAATTGCATGTCTATGCCTTGTACTGCATGTGTGTGTGTATCTGGGTTAAAATGCATGTAAACAAAATAGAGTGTAAAAAGAATTTCCCTGTTCATGGGATTAATAAAGTATATCATATCTTATATATTATAGAGTCTCAGCAAACCTGGTGATATTATTTATTTCCATACAGTATCCATTACAACAGGTATCTAACCTCCAAATGTGATTTGCCTCTCCTTTACACACTTAAAATAAACATGCCTTTGGCTAAATGTGTTGAAGTAAAGAGGGTTTAAGTCTGAGTAGCAAAGTCTTAAAATGTGCGTATGAACTTCATTAATCAATGCCATAAATTTGACCAAGCTTTGTGTTTCTGTCCCTCTCTCTCCTGGGGGAATGTTAGGCATTCCTGAGGTCTACAAAGCAGAGACCTCTGAGTCAGTCAGGTCACGGCCTCTCACTAAATGAGCTGTATCTGCTTCAAATGGACACTGATTGCTAAGAGGAGAAGGAGTTCCCATGCTGACGTGTCAGTGAAGGTATCGTAATGGCTCAAGACTGCTGATTCAGTGCCTGATACATAATGTCAGTGTGTATGCACCAGACTGCTTGAAGTACATCTAAAAATCTATCTGGATACATAAGTAACCGAAGTTTAAATGTAATATAAAAGCAAACACTGCAGAGTTAAATTTGGCAGCATCTGTAATAGTTTAGTTAGAAAGTGCTTGAATGCCTTAAAGCTCTTATTCTCCCCTAATTTTACTGTCTTAGTTTCTCCCTAGGCGAATTTATAGAGTGTTAAATATACTTGCAGGACTGCATGGAGTTTTCCATGATCAGAAAATCCAGTCTGAATGCTCTGCTTTGTCAATGATTTATTAAAGCACCTTTAAACACTGTAACATATGCTTGGTTCTTTTCATGCGGCAGAAACGTTTGTCAGAGACGTCCGGAATAGAATAATGGTCCAGTTGACGACTTGAAAACTGCGGCTCTGCTTGTGAAGTTTACGACATCTCGAGGAGAGAGAGTTATTTATTTTACCCGGCGAGAGAAATACAGGAAATGTCTCACTGTTACATTTTTCCTCATTGCACCACGGTACTGTATGTGTTTGATTATGGTTGAATGGATGAGTGGAGTATTTAAAATGAATGGTAATCACTTCACCACATTTGTATAGACTGGTCTTTCAAGTCACAACACTTTCTTGACATTAATATACGTGTTGGGTGTAGATAAAAACTAAAGAAAAAAATATATATCTCTAAATATATGTAAAATAAATGTAAATATATGACTGATCCAATATGGTGGCTCATTTACAGTACTTAACAGTTCAACTGTCAGTAAGGTGCCCCTTTTTTTGTTCATCGTTTACATTTATGAAAGTATACAAACATGTGCTTGTCTTAGTAATTATATCATTTTTCACAATAGAATCATTGCCAGGTTATAAAGCAAAGACTGGGTAGTCATATGGTGCTTCTGGTTTCTGTCCCAAATGTAATGACATTATGACCTAATATATTATGTTATGGAATAGAAATGTAAGGAAGGATTTTGTTTTGGCAGTTATAAATGACTCAAGGCTGGTTTTAAATATTGGAACTACCAGAGTAACACATGTAATATCAGACAAGATGCTATGCTCTAACCATGGTTTTGAACAATGTTAACTGAGATCATATTCTGTCCAGGATGCCAAAGTAAAATTTCATTCATGTATATTTCACTTGACTATTTTACTCATGATCGGTAGAGTCTGATTACGTAGGCTGTGTATGATTTATGTTACTAGGATGGTCATGTTGTGGCCACACAGTTAGGTCGAAAGTGGGAAAGACCACCCGCTTAGAAACACAACAGCTTTTTTATTGTTTTCAAGTTGAATTGTATCCATAAAGATGTCGACCTGACCAGAATTGACAGACTGACCCCAGACCTGTGTGTCTCTTCATTCATCAACAGTCTTCATATAAGGCTGCAGCCTACAGCATATGTTAGCATTAAATATGCCATATTCCCTCCCTCTGAAAACCCAAATTGTGTTTTAATCAAACGCTCCCAAATGGATCAAAAACACGGCATCCAGTCTTGTTTTCATCTCCATGTGGTATGTCAGAGATCAGTCTAGTTTGATTACTATAATCACCTTGTTTAGGGTACATGAAAGAATGTCTTAACTACTACAGTAGAAAGTATGGTTGATGAACAACACATGAAGTTAGCTGTCTGTCTATCTGGTACTTATCAGAGGAAACTGGAAGCTTTCCTTCAGTTTCAATGTGGCAGGAGCTTTATAAAGTTTGTTTATTTCATGTTTATTTCATGTGGTTTCAAATATTCTACACTGTCTTTCAATAATACATTCAATCCAGTGTGCTCAATTGTTTCAGTCTCAGTTGCATCATGTTGAGCATATTCCCAGCACAGCTATCATTTTTATGGATGAGGCCACTTGTCTGCTGTGTCACTGAGCCCTCTTAACCTACCTCAGTAACAGATTGGTTTTATATAGCAAGGCTTTGTTCCCAGATCTCTTAAGTCTTTGCTATGATCAAGCCTGAGGTCTTGAGCCCCTGTAAGGTACGCCCAATTCACTGCCTGTCTACATGACACATTTATATTCGACTGCTCCTTTGATGCCAGCTAGCCAGAGACTGCATTGTTATTCTATTATTATCCACTCGAAATGTCTAAAAGTCCAGGTATCAAAGATCCATCTCACCATTGGTCTCTTAACACAAAGATCTCAGGGCTACACACAGCAGCTCATTTTTTTTCTAATTGTCATTGTCATTGAATTTAGTATGAACCTCACACACACACTGTTTGTTTACACAGTCAGTGTAGCAAGGCTGCAAGGCTGTTCATACTGAGTAACTGGGGATAGACACATAGTTCAAAGAAGCATGACAATGTGGTGAATAGAAAAGAATAATCCTCTTTAACATCAGTTAACAGCTTATACTGCATCTTCTTATTGTTTTTAGATTTTGCATGAGTTCCCTATGGAGCTAGAATAAACTACTGACAACGGTGGTGACCAGTACAATGCTGTTTCTACAGTGTCACTACTGTATTTTACAGTTTATTACTGTTAAAATTATGACAGTATTCTACAGTAGAACATGACACTATTAGTGTAATACTACATGATACATGAAAGAAAACGCAACCCAAAAATTAAGAATACAAACTAAGCACAGAGAGAAATAAAACAAGTTAATAGATAAATGTTTTGACATACCACATTGCACCATAACACCTAACTAACCTTTATGAAAATCCAACATGCTCTGAAAGAAAGGCAACGTGAGGATTTACGGTGAGACCCTTCTTTTGGATTAGCTCGCCTGTCTTCTTAGAAATGAGTTTCCTCCGGCCTTGCCCTGTTGTCCTTCTCTGTGTTAATCACAACGATTCACCTAAAAACAGAATGTAACACTTATATAAGTAAACTAATGTCATTGAAAAATAAAAATAAATAAATAAATAAAAGGTATTATAATTGAAATCACTTAATATGTCCCTGCTTTTAGTGCACTTTAACAACAAACTGCAAATATCCTTGCAGCAACCCACCTGCAGCTTAGAAACATATTTGGGTTGAGTAAAGATATCTTACATATTAGGAGAGTCTAACATTAGCATTCACTGATTTCAGTGTAGACGTACTCAAGAGAGAGTTGTTCTACAAAAATAATGTTTAAAATAATAAACTACCTGTCTCTTGTGCCTGCCAGATGCTTTCTGTGACTATATCAGTTTATTGTTTACAAAAATTACACCTAGTTCAGTAATTAGGTAACCAGATGCGCCAATATAATTTTATTTTCTCGGTAGACCTTTTGGTTTGATCTCAGGAGCGAGGATGAAGAATGATTATATATTGGTTTCATGTGGCTTCTGACAAAATGAAAATAATGCATTTTACTGTCAGATTTTACAGTAGCTTACCTTTCACGTTTGTTCTTGCTTTCAGCTCCAAAAAGCAGCAGAATGTACAGTATATTTTCGTATTTGTGAAGTACATGGTACTCTTAATTGTATTTTTACAGCAGTTTATTCTCTCCAGGGAGTCTTGCCCTTACATCATTTAATTATAGAGCAAGTCTCTTTGTTTACTCCAATCAAAACACAATTCTTTATTTTTGCTGGTGGACTGTGGCAGCCTGGCATTTATCATACATTTTTACAATATATGGAAACGTAGAAGGTCACCTTTCAAATCCTCTCAAGCCTCTGACATCTCACTATGGAGGTAAAGAAATCAAAGAGTAAATGATTTTACCTGCCTGGGGATCTTGGACCAGGCAAAAGGCAGTTTAACTATGATATACTGCTGCTGTCAAATGACAATGTTGGATACTCCAAACCTCAAAAACTGAACAAAAACATTTTTTTCCCCTGGTTGACAACAATGTAATTTCACAGTTATAATGATTTCATTTGTTGCCTACTAACACAGAAAATAAAACTTTTTATTTTACTTCAAGTTTTTAAAAAAAGGAAATTGTTCCTTCATAATGTAGTTGTGATGCTGTTTTAATGATTTGCTATATATTCAATGTCGAGTTTAAAAGTCATCTCTAAGCTATTATAAGCACTTCGTCTACTGTCATGTTTCATTTAGTTCAGTGCTCAGAGACCTGTACAGATTTCCCAGCCTGCTTCACAGTGTTGCTCTTTATAGAGGAAGCACTGCCTAAAGTCTGTCATGTGTTAATATTTATCCAAGAATGCATCACCTCAGGGCTCCAAAATTGTTGAAGAAAACTTAAATGTCATTTCTATAAAGACTGTCTAAGACAGTGCCCCTTTGAACCACAGGTTAAAGGGCCATATATGACCACACTGCAAGTGGGTAAGTGCTCAAAACACAAAGGTTTCATTGTTAGTGGTGTCAGGGGAGAAATGGTGGCGTCTGATTTCAGGAGATTTAAGAATATGATTTCAGGCAGACATAAGGTTTACATTCAGTGTAAAGTAGGACTCCACACCACTGATTGGTGGTGAGGAGAGTATGAGCGTATATGCATAGAGCAACACTGCCACCTGTTGTTTTTTAAAATAGTACCACCACAAGTCCCAACATCCATCCATTATCCTTATCCTCATCAGGGTTACGGTGGGGCTGGAGCTTATCCCAGCTGACTTAGGGCAAAAGGCAGGGTACACCATTGACATGGAAGTCACCGGCTCATCACAAGTACATATAGACAAACAACTCACACCTACGGGCAATTTAGAGTCACCAATTAACCTGTTAAGTGCATGTCTTTGGACTGTGGGAGAAAGCCGGAGTACCCGGAGAGAACCCACACAGACATAGGGAGAGCATGCAAACTCCACACAGAAAGGCCCCAAGTCAAAGGGGATGATAAAGCTGGTGTTGACCTACAGCATTAACGTATGCCATCATACCAAATCTAAACTATCAATCAAATGCCTCTGACTTAATAACAGTGTAGGTTCCTAATCAGTGAAGCCATGAGATTGACGCTCTCCTCCCTAGTTATCCACTTGAACGACAGAAAAACTTTTCTTTTCATTGTTTACTCCGAGAAAATAAGGCAAAATACAATAGTCTATCATTATGAAAATAAAAAAGGCAAGAACCAAAAGTAAAGTCTAAAGGTAAAGTAAAGAGCAAAGAGGTAAAAAAAAATTGTGTGGCTCCACTCCATGACACCGACCTGACCGACTGCCTTAGGGTCAACCACGCACACACACTCATCCACATTAAAGGTTACATGTGCGATTTTTAAACCTAAAAACATCCACGCATTTTTAAGTGAAATGAATTAAGTACTAACTTATTAATATGAACTGTTTACCTGTAAATAATGTAAATAACCTATTTTTTATCATAATTAACAACAATCTTTTTTCACATATGAACGTAAATTATTATTCAAATACTTATCAACAAAAAATTGCATTTAGGCTCCTATAAACAGTAAGAGTATTAACAGTATTAGGAGTTCAGTGCAGTCTAAACATTTTAAAGGGGGTGTCTACCATGTTGATTACCCATTATCTGATAGTCCAAACTCTTAATAAACTAATTTACAACACTGTCAACAGAATTACTTATATTTTATGTGATCATATCATGTGAGTCACTTTAAGTCGTGACAAATGGAATAAAATGTAACACATAAGGACTTGTAGCATTTGTCATGTGTTTTTTTTATTTTTATTCCTTTTTTATTATTATTATTTAATCCTGATAAGATGATGTTGTAACTTTGATTGGAAACGATGAGGATTGATTCACACACCCTGCATGTGTTAATTCACACTCCTGGTCGATGGGTGGCGACATATTTAACTTTTTACCCTCTATCTTCCTTCAACATGGCGGCTCGCAGCAGTAGTGGTTCCTAGTCATAATAACAAAGTATTAAAAAGAACTTCAGATCATTTAAGTGTATAGGCAATGGAACTATGTGCAATAGTATTGGCAATGGAATGGGTGGAGGACAGGGTGGATAGGAAGATAATCATATGTAGCGATTCAGTCTCATCACTCTTAAGCATTAAAAACAGGGCAGCAAAAACACATCAAGAAATATTATATGAAATACTGTTGAGAACATCCAGATTAGCACAGCAGGGGAGAGAAATAACATTCATGTGGGTACCAGCTCATTTAGGAATACAGGGAATAAAAAAGCAGATCAAATGGCAAAGGATGGGATGGAGGTGGAAATGAAAGTAAAATTATCAAAAGCAGAAGGACAAAGTTTAATATGGAAAGAAATAATCAATCAATGGAAACAATACTGGAAAATCCAGGAAAAGGGGAGACATTTATATAAACTACAAGGTGAAGTAGGAGAGGTGGGGTGTTGTGGAGGTAGCAGAGTGGAACAGGTGACCATGAGCAGGCTAAGAATAGGACACAGTAGATTGAATAGCACACTCAACATAGTAGGGAAACATCCAACTGGTCTACGCTGTGGTGAGAGAGAGACAGTGGAGCATGTGATGGTTGATTGTCATGGATATGAAAGAGAGAGGGAAGAGATGATGGCAGGGTTGCGGAGGACAGGAGCAACGGAGAAAAGTGTCAAGAGTATAATAGAATGTGGGAAATGTAGAGAAGGGAGGAACATCATAATGAGATATCTTGTTTTAACTGGGTTAATTAAAAGAATTTAAAATGGAAAAGAAAAATGAAGTAGTAAATAGTGATGTGTCAGTCGCGAACGAGCCGGTTCAAAGAGCCGGCTCTTTTAAGTGAACGATGGGAGCCGGCTCCCGTCCATCTGCGAGCCATTCTTTTTTTCTTTTTTTTTAAAACTTTTCTCTTTAGGAAAAGTACCTGCAGGCACTGCGACATTGGCTACGGGTTTCACGTGCATGCTGTGCAACCAATCATGTGAGGATTGACAAGTAGCATACCACCAAGCAGGGAGGGGCGGGGGTAGCAGCGCTGAGAGGTGACAAGAGACAAGAGGAGGGAGACACGCTGATGGAGAGAGAGGAGGGAAGACGAGAGAGGAGTGTGGTGCAAAGATATATTATTTTTTACACTATACCAAAAACATTTTGGTTTTATACGCCAGATGTCAGTGGTGGGCATTAACAAAGCACATTTACTTGAGTGCTGTTATTTAATTTATATTTTTCAGTACTTTGTGTGTGTGTGTGTGTTTATATAAATATAAAAAAATAAAATGTCAATAGCTGTCCTTTGTTTCTATCTGCTTTGTGTAGCAGAGTGGTTCTTCAAGCAAGTTAGTGCATTCATTGGGTGGTTTCAGGGAGTTACAAGGCATTTTACAACTGTAAATGCAGTTTGGCTACAGCAAATTATTGAAATTCAAGTGATATATATGCGTTCAAATACAAATCACAAGTAAAAACAGCAGTTAAATTTGGCTGAATAGGTAATTAAAAGGTAAAATGAAGAGCCACTTGGGAGCCGAAAGAGCCGGCTCTTTTTGGTGAGCTGAGCCAAATGATCCGGCTCACTAAAAAGAGTCGGAATTCCCATCACTAGTAGTAAAGAGTCCAGGAGAGGGCGGTACATGCAACAATAAGAAAGCTGTAAAACACCAAAGAAGAAGAACATGAACATGGCCGCACACAGGATAGCATGTTTGGGGTTGAACGCCCTTTATTCCTCCGTCTGCGCTCCTCAGCAGGTAAAATACTTATCATACCGTGTGTGGTTGGTTAGTTAGGTTGATTAGTTTTTTTGCATCGCATATAAATGACCGGAAGCTTGACAAAGCCTGTTTTTAAACAGCTCTCTGACATTAGCTCCGCAGCTAATGCTAGTTAGCCTGATGACTGAAACCTTCAAGTGTTAAATGTTAAATAAATAACTGCGTGTTTATTTGTGTTTATTTGTGTTAATGGGAAGAGAGCGGTCAGACTGTTACAATGTAAACCTTTCACACGAGTTTTGCCTGTTTGCAACTTACATGATCAAGATTTGAAGTCATGTCTGACACCACTGAGCCTCTCACAGCTGTGTCAGTGATGTCAGGCTGTGTTTGTGCTTCAGGTTATCAAATCATTAAGAAACACTTTTATCCCCTTAATCCAACAAACAAGTCTCAGAGATGTATTGAAATGTTTGACCTGTTGGTGACCCTGAAGGTAAACATGTCAGTGTGGGGGTCAGATATGTCATGGAGGTCAATCAGAGGCTGTTTAATATATGACATGTACAACACACTGAATACAAGCTGAATGAAACACAGAGCACTGAAGGATGAACTTCATCCCCCGTCTCCCTGATCTGAGTTTGTAATAACACGACAAACTTTGTCATCCAGTGGTCATTGTAGTATGATTATGTAGAAATAAATGCACGAACTAACGACAAGTTCATTTAAAAGACATGTTTCTCCACATGATTCCTATCAATAAACTGCAGACAAATTACAGGTCCGTCTCATAACTTTACCAACATCATCGCTCTCCGTATTTGATAGTTAGATAGCCACATAATGATGAGGGAGTGCGTAAGACCATGCTGTCCATAGCACATAGATGTGTTGATGTGTTGAGAAGTGTTGATAGAGCTCTGTTCTCATATATTGTCTCTCTACAAATGTTATTGTTGTTTATTTATAGACATATATAGATATAAATATGTATTCATATACTTTTAATCTGTACATAGCTTTTTATGTTTATGTACGGAAGCCCTAAAGGGTCATACATACATACATACATTTTATTCCACCCATTTTCCCATGATAACGAGATAATTAATTCGAGATAATTAAACGATAGTCTAGTGTATTAAATCATTGCAGGAAACATCATTTAGTGTAGCAGTGTCAGAGGAGCAGGAGAATATCGATCACCACATCACATATCTCTTCAATCAAGGCCTGACACAGGCTGAAACAGCTTTGCTTATTATTTGCTTAAACTGCCTTGCTATAGATAATGTACACATTAGTGTGTGTCATCTGAGAAGACGGCGAGCAAGGCTTCAGCTTTATCGGAGGCGCAATCTAACTGAGCCTGATGTCGTCATAAATACCCTGAAAATCAAAACTGACTATCACGAGAAAACGGAGGAAAATTATCTCGTTATCACGGGAAAACGGGTGGAATAAAATGTATGTATATATGACACTTTAGTGCTTCCATATTTATGTTTACCCGTGGAGCTGCTTATTTTTTAACTGTAGCTGTCTATATCTGTACGTACGTTGAGAGCAAGGTGTACCAGAGTCAGGTGTACACACACCTGGCCAACAAAAGTGATGCTGATATGGCTATGACTAGCGTTTTCAGTATATCTGCAAAATTTCTTAAAGAACAGCCTGTAACAAGAAGCTCATGTCTTGCAAGAAACTCAGTCGGAGCCATTAATTTTCTGTGTCGTGCACCGGGGCATACTATCACTCAATGACAACTGTTGTAACAACTCTGTGCAGGCCCTGAGGACCTGCTGGGGGGCGGTGGAGCAGGTGAGAGGTTACTACGTTGACTGGAGGATGCTGAGGGACCTCAAGAGAAGACAGATGGCCTTTGACTATGCCGATGAGAGGCTACGGATCAATGCATTGAGGAAGAACACCATCCTGCCCAAAGAGCTTCAGGTACAATGCACTATTTCTACTTCTTTCAGAGTGTGTCGCAGAACTGAGCAACAACTCACTTCAAACACAAATAAATACTGACTTTTTTTTCTTTTTTTTTTTGCAGGAGGTGGCAGATAAAGAAATTGCAGAATTACCCAGAGACAGCTGTCCTGTGAGAATACGCAACAGGTGTATAATGACTTCCAGACCTCGGGGAGTGAAGCGGAGGTGGCGACTAAGCCGGATTGTCTTCCGTCACTTAGCTGACCACAACCAGATGTCTGGGATTCAGAGGGCAAGGTGGTGACCGGGAATCCTTTGGATTGTATCATGAAGAGCAGGACATCTCATTTCAGTACAGACTTGTTTTGGCCTTTTACCATCTGGAGTCTTTAGTCCCACCACTACCCACAAAAAGTCATTGTTAATATTTAAAGTGGATCCACTGAGAGCATATTTACAGTATTTGTTCGCTGAGAAGGACATAAATATATATCCTTTCTGTAGATGATGTTTGTCCTGGTCCGTTTGTCTTTTTGTTCATGAAAAACAACAAAATGCATAATATTTTAAAATGTTAATATGAATCCTCAGTGGAGAAAAATATTCATGTGACTTACCGTACTCAGAAATGGATGAATAAATATTGTTGTACATTATAAACCTTTTTTTCATTTCAAGTTTCTTACTTTATTGTAGAATGTAAATGTTTATGCACATATGGTTAAAGGGGAGGAAGGAATCACCTATGAAAGCTCTAATATTGTATAAACATGAAGGTTTCATATTCCAATTGCCGGGTAATGTGCAAAGGTTCACGTTATGCAGAATATTTTAAATGCGCAAGATATTTAACAAAACATAGTAGTCCAAAAGATGTGGACATGGAGGTGAGAGTTGCTGTCTGAGAGGGCTCTTACTGATGAAGCCAGTGGCAGTCTGGGACAAAAAGTATTGAGGCTGAAATGAGGTTTTGGCCTTGATGGGCCACAGCCTCCTGCCAGAGGGGGAGTGTATCAAAACGTTTTGTGTTCAGGGTGAGAGAGTGCTCAGCCACAGTCTTCCCTGCATGCCTCAAGGTCCTGGAGGAGTACAGGTCTTGGAAGAGGAGGAAGATTACAGACAGTCCCTTCTGAACAGACCGAATGACGTGCTGCCGTCTGCCCTTGTCCTTGGCAGCGGCAGCAGCGTAACAGATGGTGGTGGTGCAGGAGGTGAGGAGGACAGACACAATGATGGTGGCGTAGAAGTGCACCATCACTCTTTGGCAGGTTGAACTTCTATAGCATATAGAATATACATCCTCTGCTGCAGTGGGTGTATATATTTTAACAATAAATACAATTCAGTGAAAAGCATTTGATCATACGCCACATACATAGTGTAAATGGTATATAAAAATTTAATAAAATTAGCTATAAACAAACTACCATTCTGGGTTTGGGAGGCAGACACGGTCAACACACCTTTAAGAGTAGACTTAAGACTTTTTGATAGAGCTTATAGTCAGGGCTGGGTCAGGTCATCCCTTAGTTATGCTGCCATAGGACTAGACTGCTGGGGGACTGTAATCATTTTATCATTCATTGTAATTCATTGTCGTTTTATCAGTAATTGTACAATCTGTTTATGTTGATTTGTTCTGTGCATGTGACATCTGTTGCACATGTGTCCGTCCTGGGAGAGGGATCTCTCCTCTGTGGCTCTTCCTGAGGTTTCTTCCACCTTTTTTCCCTGTTAAAGGGTTTTTTGTGGGCAAGTTTTTCCTCACTCGAACCGAGGGTCTAAGGACAGAGGGTGTCACTCCCTGTACAGATTGTAAAGCCCTCCGAGGCAAATGTACTTTGTGACTTTGGGCTTTACAAATAAAACTTGATTTGATTTGATAAAAGTAAAAGGTAAACTGGTGGTGGCAGCAAAACCATGTAATTAATAACTACTCAAAAGAACATGAGACAGTTGTTGAAGTGGTTATAGTTTATGGCTGTCCTTACTTTGATCCAGCAGGGGGCGGTCATGAACATTCAGGTTAGTTTGCCAAACGCCATTAATCCCAAAGAAGCAGAAACGACGTCACTGCACACAGACTCACAGCAGCAGGACGAGGACAACCTTTCTGAACCTTTAAAACATAAAAATGGATCTAACCGAACAGGTAAATGTTTATATACAGTCAGGTGTAAACTAGAGTTTATGTTATTAGCTGACTGAGGTGGTTGCTAAGCTACGTTAGCCAACATTAGTTACCTTGGCTACTGAGTTAGCGAGGAAACGCGCACCGGCAAAGTGGTTTTATGCTGTTTTTTATGTGTAGTTTTACGAAATAACTACATTTTTTTAAACCAAATATATTCCTATAAAACGTATATCTTCCAATTATTTCACAACGAGCCTTTTTAGTTTGGTCTGGCGGCATGTGTCAGTCACGTTAGCTCACCTTGGCTAACTAGCGGCTAGCAGTAAGTTAGCTCCGACTGGGACAACGTGATGTCTCGTTTTCTGTCACTGAGCTGTAAACTGATGTTTGCTTTTAAACTCACCGTGAGAGCGAAGTGTTTGTCAGTCTCACCCATCTGGATTTGGCATGTTATGTATTCCCTTAACTGTAGTGATGGGGCCCGAAGAAGTGAACTGCAAGACTATCAGATTAGATTAAATATACTTTATTTATCCCACCACGGGGAAATTTACTTGTTACAGCAGCAGAGGAAAGTGTAGCATACACTGCAGAAGTAGAAAAAAGTAGAAAAGGCAAAAAACAAAAACAATAAACAGACAGAAATATCTATAACCTACACAATAAACACGAAAAACAATCAACCTTCAAACAGACAAGTACTGAGGATAAAAGTGCAGGATATATAAAAAGAGTATTTTAATGTAAAGTGACCATAGTGTAAGAATATTTTATATATATAAAGTAGCACTATGAATTTCTAATATTTAGTATACCCTGATGAGTGCTATTTTATATGGATGAATTGTGCCAGATAGATAGATAGATAGATAGATAGATAGATAGATAGATAGATAGATAGATAGATACTTTATTGATCCCAAAGAAAAATCCAAGCATCCAGTAGCAGCATGCAAACACACATTGAACCTATAACACAGTTTTCATACGATGAAATTAAGCAGAGATCATTCTTGTGGACAGGATAAAAGGTTTAGTTACGGGATGTTTTCTATCAGATAAGACAAAAAGAGAAAAATGGAAAAATATCTAAATTGTTATTTTAGTCTCATCAAAAATTATCTTCCATCTACGTCCATCAGCTTTTGTGAAGCAAACATTTAATATTTGATAAATCTCTTAATCAAAATTGGTTTAATATGGACAAGTAATTTCAGCTCTGAAATCTAGACTAAGATATAAAATGAGGCGTTTTGATTTTTGCCTAAATGAGATGCACGGTCTTATAAACGCGTCTTATTCAGGGATGTGCATTTCTAAGTGGTCTGTTGTCTTCCTCCGTTACAGATCAACCAGCTGGAGGCAGACATGCAGGAGCTCGGGTCACTCCTGGAGAAGTCTGAGAGGAAAAGAGTGCAGGAGCTGCTAAAGCAAGAGCAGAAGAAGGTGGAGAAGGAGCTTGCAGCCAAACGACAACAGAAGGAGCAACAAGCCAGGAGAGCGGCAGACCCGTCTGCTGCCCCTAAAGCGACATACACGGTCAAGATCACCAACTATGGTAAGGCTACCGTTGATTCATGAAAAAGTGCAACAGTTAACTTGTGTGCAAGAGCTGAAACATAATCGTTCACACTTTTGATTTTCTATGCAGCGTGGGACCAGTCAGAGAAATTTGTCAAAATTTACCTTACACTGAAGGACGTGCACAAAATTCCATCAGAAAACGTGGAGGTCAACTTTACAGAAGGGTAAGGTGATAATCGACACGTACAGTATATACTGTGTTTATTATTCATCACGTGAAGAACCTTACAACTTGTTCTTTCTTTTGCAGGTCATTTTCTGTGCTTATAAAGGATCTGGGTGGGAAAAACCATCAGATGGCAGTCCTCAACCTGTTATGCCCAATTGATGAAAAGGACAGCTATAAAAAGGTTAATAAATCCTCTTCGTCTGTTAAAGGAATAGACTATACGATGTTTTTTGACAGAAACAGGAAATAAATTATTTGGCAGTATTACATAGATGAACTGAGGTAGCACGCTGAACTTATCAGCCTAAATTGCAAGCAGGAAATAGAGCTTATAGATGAAAATATTTAAGCCATAATGTGGCATCTTAAACAAATATGTTGGAACCATTTCGTTTTTAAAGATTGTTAGTGTAATATCACACACCAGAACCTGTGCCGGTTGGACTGGCGCTGGGTGCAGTTTGTGACCATGACAGGGCAGAAAGTGTGCTCCAGAATAAACCACCCTTCATTTACGACATTGATTTATCAACTGCTTATGGCCGAGATTCTGTTCAACAATTGCTGAATGTTTCTCACAGAGCCAACAGCAACAAACAAACGTGGGCATCCAGTAGTCTTGCCAACTGCTGAATCCAGGCTCAGTGTTGACTTGCATTTTACCCTTTCTGTTCAATCTGCCAACTTTTGTGGGAAAACCGAGCATCAGAGTCTTGTAACCGTCTTTCCTTCCTGCACCAGATAAAAACAGACATGGTCCTGGTCATGTGCAAGAAGCAGACGACAAAGAAGTGGGAGTGCCTTACAAAGGCTGAAAAGCAGTCCAAAGATAAAGAGTAAGTCCAAAGAAGTTTTTGTTATTTTTCAAAGATGTTGAGTGAATGCTTCCATGTTGTCAGTTTCTAACTCGTCTCACACATCACTCCAATGTGCAGTGTGTCTCAGACTTCTGTTTGAAGTGCAGTACCATGTCTATGAACCAGGTGTCGCTGTACACAATGCAGTACAGTTCATGCATACAGAATGAGGATTAAAAAATTCCAACTTCTTTAAACAAACTGGTAATCCTACTGTCGGTCAACAGGAAACCCAACGTAGATGAAAGTGCAGACCCCAGCGACGGCCTGATGAGCATGCTGAAGAAGATTTACTCAGAGGGAGATGACGAGATGAAGAGAACCATCAACAAAGCCTGGTCAGAGTCTCAAGAGAAGAAAATACGAGGAGAAGAAGGCGGCATGATGGACTTCTGAACTGCACACACTGCTTTTCCACTGCAGGACCAAGCCAGAGGCACACGTAGCTGACATGACTTGAATATTAAACGTTCTGAGTTGAGAGTACAGTCCGACATATAAATCATTTCCACAAAATCTAGAAATTTAGTATACAGCTCATAAATAAGATTTAGGGATTAATGTTTCGGGTGGCCTCGTTCTGGCCCTGGTTTGTCAGAAGACGTAATGCCGTTGAGAATGCATTCTCAAGAAAATGCCTGCTCAAACACAAGTGCACTGTCCAGTAGATGGCAACCTTAATACAACAAGAAATCACATTTCATCACTTTAACTTTTTTTTTTTTTAGAGGTTATCACACCCCAATGCAGTTTGTTTTTCCTGAGATAAATGTCTGTCAGTAGTTCATAGTTTAAATTGGACCAGAGTTATTGAACCGTGTTCTTTAAAGTCACATCTTAATGTTGTTCCTGTGCAGCTAAAGATTTAAGATGTTTTCAAATGTACATTTGCCAAAGTCATGCTCATATTCCTTCAGTGGAGATAACCACAGGGCTCTTCTGACTTCTTTTAACATTCTCAGATCTTTTATTTTTTGTCATTTCATAAGCTTTACTAAGTAGAGTACTACTTATGCATCAGCCCAGTGGAATAATTTACTGCATGGGTCTGTTGCATAACGTAATGCTCTAAAACGTTCTTTATGATTCCTTAATGTGACCAGTACCCACTATACTTTCTGATTACAGTTGCACTATTCAAATGTAATTTTTCCTCCAACATTTGTGAATATGTAAACATTTTATTTTAATAATGTTGATTATTGTGTCATCCTACATGCTGTCCTCAGATTGTTCATGAAGTTCTCACAAATACAGATCTTCAGCTGACTCTTTGTCGTCTGGTTTTTGTCTTTGTTTATGTTGTTGATCAGAATAGATTTGATTCAGTGTTTTAAGCCATCATCTGTTAGACTTGGCTCATCGCACTACACATGCTGTTATCGTGTCTTGAAAAGTTTACATTGAACTTAATCTTAACCCAGAATCATAAAAAAGGACAATCCATGAAAACCTTCACCCAACCCAAACAATAAAATCCACTAATATGAACAATGATCCAGATACTATTTGATAAAAATGGATCCTGGTCACCTTATGTTTATTGTTTGTGATGCAGCACAGCTTTTAATGGTTCATGTCCTGAAAACATGAGCTTTTGACCACCAGGTGGCAGCTGCGATCGACACTTCCCATGTGCTTATTTTAACACACTGGAGAAAGCCAACCCAAGATTTTATTGTTGGAATTAGGGCTTTTATTTTGAAGGGTTTCTGATGATTTTGGCAGTATAACAAACCATTGTCTTCGCCTGCGGTTTTGCTAAATTAATTTTAAGACTCACTGAAGTATTTCATGATCATGATGTAAGTTCATCTCTTGAGTCACACAATAATTTTGGACAAATAGGGGTCATTTTGTATGACCCGTTGTAATATTTCCATGGCAGCATGACTGCTCACGATATGTTGTGCATTTAGATCTGTTCAATTAATATGTTAATCCAGTTTAAACACGTGGAACAAGAGATCCATGACTGTAAAACTTCACAGGTCCTGGGGTGAGTTGTGTTGTGTTATGATCCACTGAAAAATGCCATGCACAATTCATTTTATGGAGCAGATGACTCATTAAGATATTATTTCTTTCTTATTTATTTCTCATTGCTCGGCTTGGACATGCTGACGGGGCTGCAGCGCCATAGAGAGCTATTTAATAACCAGAAGATTAAACATGACACACTGGAAACTCCCCCTTTCTGTCTGCTGGGTCACATTGTGTCACTGGCCTCATATCAGCAGACACACACGAGTTTAGTCGATTCTTTTTTTTTTTTTTCATGAGCAGTTTCATTCATGTTTTTTTTCCTGTCATTTCACATCACTTTTTCTGTCTGAGCAAATCGTCTGGACTTTCTCCACCGGTGCGCTCCACCTCCCACCGCCCTCTTCTCCGTGACGTCGCAGCTCGCTTATAAAGTCTCGGAGCTCCGTGCCCAGACACGCCAGATGGATACAGTTGGACTCATCAGTACGCACCAGACCAACTACTGAAAATATAAAGGAAAAGGATATATCTATATATATTTATACACGAACTGATCGTTTACAGCGACGTGTGGACATGGATACTGGTTGTTTCACCGCGGCGCAGCGTATTTCGTGCCACACCATGAATGCGGATTTATTTAAGCCTGTTCCGGAGCGTGGACCCCAACAGTCCTCTGCCCCGGTGAAAACCAACAGGAATAAACCCGAACAAACCAAACCAGAGCTGGCCCAAGTGGTGACAGACTCCAAGACTGGAAGATCCTACAGTAAAGGAAAGCTTTTGGGCAAGGTACGAGCTTACATTTTTCATGTGCTTGTCTCGTCTCACCACAGGGATCTTTTGAGGCGCAAAGCTGGATCTAGAAATTATATTGAAGGGTCGCTGTTTGGGGTTTGATAAGGAAGCTGTCGACGATTTAAAATTAATTATTAGCTGTTTTCCAGGTGTGATTAGTAATGCGGGAATAAGGAGGGGGTGACCTCGTGGTAGCCAGTCTCTCCCTGCTGTGCGCGTCATTGCTGAATGAATCAGACGCAAGGTGTGCCCAGCTCCTGTGCGCACACATGATTGGCAACACCTTTTAAAAAAAAATCAATTAATAAGGATCATCGCATTTTAATGTCCCTTCAAAAATCCATCTGCCTGACTCTGCCATGTCTCCCCAATCACCATGTCGCCGCTGTAATGCTTTTTTTTGGACACAGTATGTGCGATGTATGAATGGAGTGACTGTATCAACATGTTGCTCGCCATCGATACCCTGCATCGGGCAGCCAGCCAGGTCCTTCTCTCTCTCTCTCTCTCTCTCTCTCTTTTTTTTTTCCTCCTCTGCTGCCTGCCGCAGAGCTGGAAACGTCTCCCGTCAATTTCACGGTTAATAAATGCAGCAGCTCGGTCTGCCTCATCCCTCATGTCCTCAACCCTGTGTAGTCTTGATTGCATCAAGATATATGCATGAATAAGCAGCAGTAAACATGATATCAGGGGTCGATTGTTGACTTTAGAAGCATATGGGTGCATCCAAGGCGACAAAAGATGCTTGTTTAATTGATTATCTACTGAGATGCATCATTTTTTATAACCCCTATGCTTAATCCAGGATTGGTTATTTTCTCTTTCCCTCTTGCTGACCTCTTTTGCCTCCACACCAGCCTTTTTTAGAATTAGCCACATCATTGTCATTGCTGTGCACCTATTGATTCTCGGATCAAAGACTTGCCATTGAGGCAGATTATTTATGGCCGTTGCAGGTTTTCAACCTGCTGCTTTTTTTTTATTTTTTGTTAACTGATCATCCTGTTTGTCTCCCCCAAAGGGTGGCTTTGCTCGATGCTACGAGATGACAGACCTCACCAACAACAAAATGTATGCTGTGAAGGTGATTCCACAGAGCAGGGTGTCCAAACCACACCAGAGGGACAAGGTACACACGACTGAGCTTGTTATGTCTCAGTATGTCTTGCAGAGATGCTCACGCCTAACCTGAATTTAATATCCTTGTTGCGTTTTTTTTTAAGGGTTGAAACTGATAGATTGCCGTATTGTTTTAACAGATAACGAATGAGATTGAGCTCCACAAAACCCTGTCACACAAGCATGTGGTGAAATTCTCTCATCATTTTGAAGACCAAGAAAACATCTACATATTCCTCGAGCTCTGCAGTCGGAAGGTGAGACTTGAATCTCTAGAACAGTCTGCACAGCTGGCATGTGTTTTTGCTTGCACGTATGAAGCCCATCTCATTGTTTCACAGTGGTACAATGGAAATTATACACACTATGTCCCAGACACCCATCTGAATTATAAAAGAATCCATTTTATATGCTACATTGAGTGTGTGTGTGTGTGTGCAGCAGTGTTGTACAGTCCCACTGACTGATGCAGGGTTGACAGTTCACCCATTGCTTTGTCCCTGCAGTCCCTGGCACACATCTGGAAGGCGAGACACACACTCACAGAGCCAGAAGTGCGATATTACCTCAGACAGATCATATCCGGCCTCAAGTACCTCCACAGCAGAGGGATCCTGCACAGAGATCTAAAACTAGGTATGTGAGAACATGACCGAAACGTGGCGTTCACATGCACACACAGGCATGCCAGGAATCTGCTGTGACTTTGGACAGGCTTGTGTTATCTGTGGAATGCTGACTGGACAAATGTTTTTGTCTCTTTCAGGCAACTTCTTTGTCAACGAGAACATGGAGCTGCGGCTGGGAGACTTCGGCCTTGCTGCCAAGCTGGAGACAGTCGAACAGAGGAAAAAGTTAGAATTTTTAAACTACTTTCAATATGTGTTTTGTGTGTATTCTTCTAATGGAGGTGGCCTCTAGCACTCTGATTGAGGAGAAACAAATATTTGAACAATATTGAACAGTAACATTTTTAAGTATTTTGGGAACAATTATATAATTTAATGTTAAAACATTGCTACTGGGCATGGTTACTATACATAAACATAACACCCAGGTACCTGAACATGGCAGTAATGGCGTAATGTACATGAACATAAAACCATTACGTCAGTTACTAAGCACATACTTCCTCCCACTACTTTCCCTCAGTAAGTACCTAACTAAACCGGTTTCCAAGTGACGGTTGAATGTAGCACTCAGAGCACAGTTTCAGTACCCGTTTGACACCATCCTGTGGAATACCAGAAGAATGAGCACGGCAGAAAAAAAAAAAGCTTCAACCACTACTTCCTGATCTGCTAGATGCATCTAGAGAACAAAAAACAACTGCATAGTTTGAGGTATTAAGTCTATCCTGTTCTTGTTTTGCTCAGAACAATCTGTGGGACTCCCAACTACTTGGCCCCCGAGGTGCTCAACAGACAGGGCCACGGCACAGAGTCTGACGTCTGGTCCCTCGGATGTGTCATGTGAGTGTTTTTTTATTTTTGTACTGCCAGGAATTTCTTGCTTTGTCCTGTAAAATAACGTGTGGAATCTGAACATACAGGTTTTGTCTTGGCTTCATTTTATCCCAACCGTATTACCCAACCACTAAGGTTGTCATTATGTTCTATCTTGAGCTGACTAATGGTTGTGTTCTTTGGTTTATCCCATTCAGGTACACACTGATGTGCGGCAACCCTCCTTTTGAGACTCTTGACCTGAAGGAGACCTACAAGTGTATAAAGGAAGTTCGGTACAACTTGCCATCTACGCTTTCCCCTGCCGCACAGAAACTCATCACAGGCATCCTGCAGAAAAACCCCAGCGACAGATTCTCACTTGATCAAATCCTCAACCACGAATTCTTCACCAAAGTAAGCAGAAGTCATGCTCATTGTTTAAAGAAACGATGCTGGGATTTTAATCTTATCAGTTTATGGACTTTTATGGGGGAGGTACAAGAACAGAATATTGTGGTGCATCAGTGCTTGACGCATTCTCCTTTTTACTCAGAATGAGTTGCATACCATTCTTTGTCCTTCTTGCATCTTCCTCATCCTCTTGTCTTTCTTTTTTTCTTTTTCTTCTAGGGTTTCACCCCTGATAAGCTTCCCCCAAGCAGCTGTGTGATGGTGCCAGAGCTCCACCCCCCCAGCCCTGCCAAGAAATTCTTCACTAAAATGGCCAAGAGCCTCTTCGGTAAAAAGAAGCCAAAAGGTAAACAGCAGCAGCATAGCAGTGAAGTGACTGACACAGTAGACGTCTAGGTCATTTGTTTAATAATCATGTGTTGGTTTCATATTTAGTCCCCTCCCAAATATAATTATACAGCACCTGTCATCTTGTTAATTCGGTTTCGTCTCATGAGAACTGATGCTGAAAGTTCTTTTAAACAGAAGAACAGGATTGCATTCAGTTCTAGTTTTCCTTCAAACATTTCCAAGATCTTCTGTATGTACGTAAACACTCCTGTGTTTGAACATATTTGTTGTGACTACAATGCAAAAATCTTTGTTTTTGCAGTGGAGAAGATTCCATGTGAGGAAAAAGACGACAAAGACATTTCCAAGCTGGTGTCGGGGATCGTTAAATGTTCAATCAATCGGCAGATCAGCTACAAGACAGTGGGACCCAATGAGGTAGACTGATGTTTTTTTTAAATTTTATTTTTAATTTTTGTGCTTAACGCCTTTTTGAAGTATGTTCATTTAAACAATTATTTGCTAAATGGTGCAACAGGGAAACTTGGGTGAATACATTTATTTTGTGTGTTAAATGGCAGTTACGATGACAGGCATATTATTTGAACAGCAGCTTAGCTTATTTACTTTTTTTTTTTTTTTTCCACTTGACATTGTGGTGTTCTATATTGTCTCGAGCGTCATTCAGCTTGTCAACAGTCAAGTGAAATTCAGAGGAAAAATGTTGTGCAGTTTGTGTGTGTAGCTGTTTTAATACCAAGTGAAAGCAAAACTGCATTCGACTTAAGCTGAGGAATCTACTACAGACTTGATGTATTCATTTATAAAGGAAAGATTCATAAGAGGTGCTACAAGTAAATGCCACAAGAGCCGGAAGCTCAATTGGCCAATCCCTATTCGCACTGGTCTAGTTTCTATTTATAAAGCTCAACAGAAACTACATTGTTTGTTCTTTGGTGTGACTGTTTCTTTGTCAGCTTCATAATAAGCCTGCACTGAGAAACCAGGTCGTAGTCAAGAATCATAAACTTTTTTTCCTTCTTCCTGACGACATAAAGTAGTCATTAGAAGTACCATGCTTGCTTTTTTTTTTTTTTTTTTTTTTTTTTTTTTTTTTTTCTACGTATGTTTGTAGAAAAACATGATGAAACAGATTACCACCGGATTTTTAGAAACAGCTTTGTGGTGACATGACATTAGAAACTACATTTCAAATTTGCAGCATGCTTGCAAGGAAACTGTGGTACTAAAAGTAGTCTTACCCCCAGTGCAGTGGCAGTGAGATGCACAAAATTAAACCATTTGGAAACCAATGAAGCAGCAACAGTTAAAGCTGAAGCAGAGTATAAAAGGGGAAAAAACAAAAGCTCACCGAATCTTTCTCACAAATCTCTAAGCGAGTGTGCAAACATTAATAGAACACGCTCACAGACTGCCTCACAGTACTCTTTTTATAAATCTGTGGCTTCTTTTAGGCATGTCATTTGTTCCATCTTGTTCACTTCAGATCGCTTTCGTTGGGTTAAATCTTATCTCTTGTTGCTTCTCAGGTGCCGTCTCCCACCGGTCAGCTGGTGAACTCTGTGCCTCTGGAACAGACTCCTGCTGAGGAGGAATCAAGGAAGTCGATCTCTCGGTCCTTCAAGGGCACCATGGCCAGCAGCACAGAACGTAGGGTCCCCAAAATGTTTTCTCTAAGTAGATATATTTCATTTTAATTCCTTTTTTTTGTCTTTTGTGATCAGCGTTTTTAACTTTTGGATTTTTGTTTTGTCTCCAGCATGTGAAGACGTCCTGACCCCCGCAGCTGTTGCTGAATCGGCCATGAAGGTCCTCAACAGCTGCCTAGCAACCATGCCTGCAGGTATGAGCTCTAACTGTAAACCCTGCAAGAGCACTTTTGGTCTATAGTATAGGATTGGCAGTATATGGTTGGCAAGTCGCATCGACGTGTCTAACCTCAAGACAAAATGAAAATGCTGAGTCGTATTTTTTTAAATCTTTCAGTCCCATACTGGGCTATAGAGTACCAATAATTCAAATTTAATCAACCAGATCTTTTCCTTGCCTCAGCCATCTCTTTACATCCTCAGTATCTGCTGACTCATGTAACCCAAAGCACCTTTTTAAAAGTCTGTACTGTGTTTTTAAACATTATAAGCTGACTTACAGAATTTGGCTGTCTGCTATTTACTCAGGATTGATATTGTGTTCTTTAGAAATTGTTCCGTAATCCCTAACTTAATTTTGTTATCCTTATCTCTCCAGCCACCAGAAACCCGCCCTGTTTGTCCAGGCCGCAGTCCTTCCTGTGGGTGACTAAATGGGTCGACTACTCAAACAAATATGGTTTTGGCTACCAGCTCTCAAACCAAAGCATTGGTGTGCTGTTCAATGAGGGAACACATCTGAGTCTTTGTAACCAACGCAAGTAAGTACTCCTTATTCACATTGTACCTTGATTACTTTGGCTAGACTCCACCAAGTAACTGAATTGGTCCAATATGTGTCCCAGCTATACTCACTGGCTTTTACAGGGCCAAGCTAGCCACCCCTGTCATTTTCTTTTTTCCCCATTAATAAAACTGGAGACAATTTTGACATTGAAATCAAACAATGTAACATTGAATTGTGTTTTTTGTTTTATTAAAAAATGTACTCTTCTCCAAACAGGACCGTCTACTACTGCTTGACCAACAACAAACACTTCACTTTCCCTGCAAACTCTCTACCTGAACAGCTTCGCAGCCAGAAACAAATTGTAGATCTCATGGCCAACTACATGGAGCAGAACCTGATGGAGGTATGAGCAAAGCAGTTTTTAACTTAATTTGATTGATCACATGCAGTTGAATTGCTTACTGAATTGTTCCTGATTAAAGCACACACACACCAGGCTCAACGTTTTCTAAGAGCAATTAGACAATTTTAACATGTTATCCTATAATCTAAACAAAATGTGTCCTTCTCATCAGGGTGGGGATCTACAATGTGAGGAGCTAGTCTCAGGTCCTCCTCCTCTTCTGCTCCAGTGGGTGAAGACTGACCATGCTCTTGTCATGCTCTTCAACAATGGCACTCTACAGGTTCGAAAAAGCTCAATTTTTGTAATTCAGTTATTGTTTCCATTTGAAACGCGTGGTAAAACGCTGAATAAAGCCACAAAATGTCATGTTTGCCCTCCTTTTTCTTAAATTCATGTTCTGTATTTTTTTATTTTTTCCAGGTTAACTTCTACACAGACCACACCAAGATCATCCTGTGCAAGTCATCTGATGACTCCTACCTGCTCACCTACATCAGCCGGGAACGCGTCTCATACACTTACCTCCTCAGCATGTTGATTGAGATGGGCTGCACCTCTGAGCTAAGACACCGACTGCGATATGTGGTCCAGCTGCTCCAACACCATGCTGATGCCTGAGAGCACACCTCAGTGCCTCCCAGGCTGCCTGATTGGCAGATGCCTTAGAGGCAACCTGACTGGTTAACACCTGTTTTCTTTTAGGCAGCCTGACTGGTTGATATGATTTCTCAAGGCAGTGCCAGGAGGAGCCGAGGCTTGTTCAGTTGCCAGATGGAAGGCTGCTCAGAGGAGTTGAGCAAATATTCTTGTCTGGACTGGTGCTTAGGCAGCTGATTATCAAATTGATTGACCTTGATAAACATCAAGCAGTCAGGAAGTTGCTCAATGCAGCATCTGCCTCAAGGGTTTGTGCCTGTCCAGCTTATGCCACAAAGGTATCCACCTGGAAGGTATCGATACCTTTTTTAAATAAGAGACTCCTACCTTCCCTCACTCACTTAAAACCACTGCTTCTTGGCTGGCTCTTTCAAAGCCACCAACCAACCCTGCAGCTTTCAGCTTCCCCTGATAGCCGATAGCCGATAACCCAGGCATGGTTTCTCAAAGGTATCTAAACACTAAAACTGTCCTATTTGCTTGCAACGGAACAACTATAATCTTGCAGTTGGAATGCTTTTAGGCTCAGTTTTCTAAAAGTATTATAGCGGCAAGATCATTTTTAGCGTTGTCTTGCACTGGAACTGTGATCTTATAGCAGATGTGCTTTGGGGAGAGCTGTGGTTTGATTAGAGAGCAAAAGAGAGAGACCCTCCTACCCCCGGTTGGTTTCTGGTCTCTTTGGACTATGGTGCACACATTCATTTTTTTTTTTTTTTTTCCTTCATTTAAAAAAATAAATAAAATAGAGCCAGCTATAGGATCACACTACGATCTTGACCTCACATGCACAAATAACATTCCTGGCCTTATTTGAAGATGGTGATGCTAATGTCTGGAGAAAGTCATTGCTGCTTCTGCTCCAACATCACTTTTTTGTTTTTGTTTTTTTTTGGTTTAGTTATTAGAAACAAATTTCACATGGTACACATCATACTAAAGGGGCTAAGGGAGCAACACAATTTTGCACATTTTTATTTTTTTGTAAATTCATCTGAAAAGCAAAACCTTTTACTACCACTTGTTATATTTTATTTGTTTTTAACTAGATACCAAAAGGCATTTTCTTTGGTTTTTAAAATTCTGTTTTACATTCACATACAATAGGTGAATGTGTGTGTGTGCCACACATGTGCTGGTAAACAAAACTGTTGGTTGGAAAATGAGGATTGGGGGGGGGGGGGGAGGGGATAAAAGTGCCTTTCTGAGGGATGTCTGTATAGTGCAATAACAACCCTTTTGTGAATGTCAAGCTGGATACAAACAAGAATTGAGATGGGTTTTACAGGTGGGATTTACTTTTGTACTTTGAGCCAAGTTTAAAAGTAAGTCCAATAGCACTACACTCTCACTACCTGGTATAAGCTTTTAGAACAACTGGTATCATAAGTATATATCCCAGTAATATCTACTATGGAAAAAAGAAAACATTGTACTCTGTTGTACTGTAATCCTTATTGGTTTACTTTGCTTTCTCGACCCAGAGTTGTATCCTAAAAACTGTGACCTGGAATGCAAGTATTACGTACATGTGTTTTCAAAAAACCAACATTGTGAAAGCCATCTGCCAATTCAGAAGAGTCTTTATTTTTTTGGCACATAATGTCCTGTTTATTTATTTTTTATTTATACATGTTTTTTATTTATTGTTGTGTAAATGTTACGGTCTTGACACAAGGAAATGTTCAATTCCGATCACTTTTTGTATGTAACATGTTTGGGGGAAAATGGGACAAAAATAAAGTTTATTGAAAATGAACTAAAATTGCACATTATTTGGATATTGAAACATGTAGAATTTCTGCTGTCCTCTTTTTCTCAACACCAAAGACTGTATCTCCCTAGGTTATGTAATATTTGGTATATAATTTTCTTTCTTTGAAACGAGCTCTAGTTGTTTTTCACATCTAATATACGAAGTCAGGCAGTGACTGTAAAACTCTATAGCCACATTGAAAGTTATTGTAGTAGGTAATATGCAGATGACCTTCTTCTCTTTATAGAAGGCTGCTGTGATCTACCCTTTGTGTTCACTGGTAATTTATGCCAGTACAAAAAAATATATCTTTAATCTACTCCTGTGAAAGTCTTGGCAGGTAGCTTGACCCTTAACTACAAGGAAAGGAAGTCTACAAAATCTATTCAACTAAGTAGGAAGCTGGGGAAAAATGTAAGAAGTGAGGGTGCCGACTCACAAGTGCAGCCTTGTTATGTGTGATAGCCTTGTAATTGGGCATGACTTCAAACTGGGCCTGACTCATACTTTGACCCAGGTTTCAACATGGACTCCTGATCCTGTTTCTCCTCTTCTTATGAAGCATTTTTTAATCACGTGTTGAGGAGACTCACATTGCATCTCAACTGATGAAAGTGTTCTTATGAAAACGTTCTTGGCGGTGTCTATACTAAAGGAATTTACCATTCCTGCATTTTTTTTCTTTTGTCCATTGTCAGCCAGTGTAATCATGTTTCATGTGACACAATTGAGTCTCAAACCAGCTTGACTGCTTAACTCTAAGAGACTAGCTGTTATTTACACAGAAGCTTCTAAACTTGTTGCCCTGCAGCCCTTAGCAGGAACATGACACCCTGGAGTGAGTTTAACATTGAAGCATCTCTACACTGACAAGAATAACTTCATTAACTAAACAGTGTATGCAGTCTAAAGCATATAAATAACTCAGCTCAGCTCAACTTTGGTAAAGAAAGAAAAAAAGGAAATAGCCCGTTTGCAGTGTCGTTATAGCCCAGTATGACTTTATTTACTAAACAGTGTTACATGATTAAAATGTCTTGGTATTCTCACTATAGTCATATAACACTGACATGAATATTCTTTTTTTTGTCAAAATTATCAAATAGGCAGGGACCTGGCACCCAGGATCACGTATTTAACAAAACTAAGTCAAGGCATTCAAAGTGTTGAATAGCTGTTAAACAAGATATATAAACAAATTCAAAATCCAAATTACCTGTCAGATATCTAGCTTTAATGTTACAAATCTGATGTTTTTATTGAAAAGTGAAGATTTTGTTATCTGTCTAAATTTAATTGAATCTAAATGTGCATACAATATCAGCTGAGATACTCCTACTTCAGATAAGGACAAAATAGTTGCAAGGCATGACGTCAAGAGACTCACATCATAATATCAAACTTGTCAAACTAGTTATATTATCTATGAAAGAAGAAAAAGCACATTTTTTTTATATTATTTTAAGTGCTAACACAGGATTAGTAAACACCACTATCAACTTTGCTATGATGGAGAAAAACAGTTAAGAAAACTTCACAATACTGCTCTGTACATGTGCTGAAAGGAAAGCTTAGAAGTCAGTATAGTTTTCTATCTATATATTTGGCTGGGGACACTTACCAACATATAGATATAGACACAGGCATATGTGTGAACAACAAATACACTCTTTCACTACTACAAACTCGTAAACAAGTCACACATGCACAGGCATTGCACATGATCAGCAGTTGTTATGGTGCAGAAGTGCTCTTTGCAGCCATGAACACAGTCACAGAGAGCCAATGTTGTATGTACACAAAAGACAAAGGCATACAGGCAGACAGGACTCACTTGGTAGCTACTCTATGAAACCCCAAAGAGAAAGAGAGACAGAGTGAGCGAGTGTGAGAGAGAGAGAGAGAGAGAGAGAGAGAGAGAGAGAGAGAGAGAGAGAGAGAGAGAAATGTCATCAAACTTTCCTCCAGATTGCATGCTGGAAACTGGGGCAGCAGCAAGAGATCACAAGCTTGCTTTGCTGTGACTCTGAGGGCAAAATGTGCTGATTTCACATCTTTAATTGCAGCGTGAGACGTTCACTTCACTCCTCTCAGCCAGTTACCTCAGAGGTGTAAATGAGAATCTCTACCGTCAAACTCTATACTATATTACACGGCTTGATACTCTAATATGAAAAACTAATAACACACACATATCATACCTGCTTTGCTTGTAAATGTTTGGCCTCATCTGGTTGAATGTTAATAACTTCCTCTGATAAAATTTTGAGATTTTGGTGTAATCACATAAATTATGAGTGTCTGCTTCATATGGAGGTTTATCTATTATTTGAGCCCAACTTTGAATTTGGTAATATGCTGACATGAATGAGCAGACACTGTTGAACTGTCATTATCAGTTCCAAAATATGTTGACATTGCATGTGCTGGCGTGATTATGGAAAATAAGTAAGCAGAGGTAAGCTCGGTTTCCTTCCTCTGAGCAGGTACTGCAGCTCCAACATGAGCTACGCATTTTTTTCTAGGTGTGTGTGATGACTGTGGGAGAAGTGTTTACTCAACAACAATGGCAGCTGCTAAAGAGGTTTGGCATAGATCCTGCTAACATATCAGAAATGATCAGAGTATTTCCTCATAGAAAGGTACACATACATACATACAGAGTAATAGTTAGAATTTTGTAACTGCAATGTGTGTCCTTGGTAAAAGTCATTGTATCAGTAACAGTAAGCTGTTTAGGTGTTAGAGTGTGTGTTTGTGTGTAGGCGTGTATGTGTGTGTTGGCCTACAGCAATTTCAGCATTAAATAATTTACACAACAGCATACCTACTGCACTGTACCTGATGGCAACATGCCAGCTCCCTTCAGCAATATGATTGCTTTTTCATTTCCTTTAGCAAAGTCATCTCCTTTCTTACTCTTTTACTCTTTTTTTTTTTTTTGCCAGCAAATATCTTCACAAAACGATGATTAACAGTTAAATGGGTCATCAATTATTACTGATTAGAGATTTTTTTCCAAATCTGTTTTTCTAAAGGAGGTCACTTTGTCATTAGAAATTGATTACACAGCATATAAGAGTGAGATTGTGACGTGACCCTGAACATGTCTGTATAGACCTGCTCGTTCGCAACCGTCACATCACTATTACAAAGTGTTCTCACCTCAACCTCCTGCCTAAGTGTCATTGTCACACTTACATTTGTAAGATGATCAATCGTGAAGTCACACACTCACCTACCGAATCTGAAATGATTTCTTGTAGAGAGACACAGTGGTGACGTCGAGACAAGTTCTGTATCACAGAAAAAACCTGAGCCTCATTGGCACTAAATTTTTATGGTTTGTGCTTCATGACAAGAAAAATAAAGTAATTATAAAGTCTGTGCACTTATCAAAATTGTTCATTTAACCAAATCATCAATATCTAATAAGTACATTTAACTATAGGGTTTCTTTTTTTAGTCAGCTTGTTCTTTAGGCAATTTTATATTCCATAGCTACATTATTATTAATGCATAAAATCTACGTCAGACATGTCAGACTTCATGTTAGTCCCTGACCAATCATAGCTTGCCATCTTTCATGTGATGTCACAAGGAAGTGACTAGTGCTAGGAACCAACTTCGGGGAACGAGAATGTGAATAAACAATGGCATCCTGAGATGTGATATTGGTCGTCTTGTTTTACGAAACTCCTAAAAAAGAAACAAAAAGCGACTGTGACCTGATCGACCAGCTGCTGCTGCCTGAGATGGTTCAGGGATTTCTGTAATATGACACATGAAAGCTGGCCAGACTTACACCAGAAGACTCCTACTTTACCCACAAACAAAGCACAACAATAACTAATTTATATTTGGTCTTTAATTTGTGTTTTAGATTTATTGATATGTCTGCTTTAGGCCTAAAAGAAAATAATAGATATACAGTACATTCTCATATTACTAGGGTTACTGGGCCTGCAAACATATATAAAAACATTATATACAGCCTAATATATTGCTATAATCTGTGTTAAATGTCCTCATCTCCAGGTTTAGGACCCTGAATTTCAGCATTAGGTGTCAGATCACAAGAAAACCTCAACTGATTCTTCCAATTCCTGCACTATCTCTTACCACTCCCCACTTACTATGTTTGCTGGTTTCTTCAGACTGCTTTATTCGCAACTCACTTGGGGAACAATGTGTGCCAAAAACTAAATGATAGCCGAGTGAGTTAGCTCTTGAATGTGTGTGTGTCTTCTGTGTGTGGGCAAGAATGTGTGTGTTGTTCACGTTTCTACTGTTTGTCTTTTTAAAAAAGATTAAAAGGGCAGTTGTTAAAGGAAATGAAGTGATTGTGTTGCTGTGAAGATTGCTCACTTTGTGGTATTGCCTTTGGGGCTTATATATTACCGGAAAGAAACTCACTCAGTACTGCTGTGTATGTATACAATCTTTGAAGATGGGAATGTGAGGCGAGACCAAGTGGGTGGCATGGAAAAGGAGTTAAAGGAGGGGACATCCTTCCTTTTCTCTGTTACTATTTCACTGAACCTTGGCCACGTTTTTTTTCAGACTCTGATGTGTGTGTGTGTGTGTTTGTGTTGGCTCCGGCTTATCCTCCAAACGGGATCTTGCTGCTGATGTCACATTCCTGCCTGTTAAGGCCACAATGAGAGCATCACACACACTTATGTACGTCACGCGCCAGTCCTACAGGAAATGTGTGTTTCCTTTTTACGATTCTCCCTCTGTTTCCCATTAAAAGGCACAAAGGAGAATGTCATCCAGTCTTGAGCTGCCAGACTGAAATTTTCTCTCCACGTTTCAGTGAATCAGCACCACAGTGATTCTGGAAAGAGGAGGACTTTGCTTTCAAGCGAATCTAATCCTGAGCCAATGTACAGAAACATTTTTGGAGCTTCACATGCTGTCTCTCTATTACAGTGAAAATGATATTAAACAAAACTTCATAGATCAGAAGAGGCTGTATGTCTTACTCTAAACTCTGTTCACTGGCATACACGCTAAAACTATGCAACTTGGCTGACAGCTCTGTCTCTGGCTGACTTTTTGATGTTTCCTTTTGATGTTAAGAGGATCTTAAGTATACACTTGATGGCTCCATACATGATGTAGTGTTTAAAGACTGAGGTTAAAGCTGCATGTCTTAGCGTCGATGAATCATGTAGAGGACATGGACTTAAAGGAGCAGCATTGTCCTGGTAGAGCTATTTAGCCCCAGTATTACAGTCTAGTATTTATTTATGAATAAATATGTAATTTAGGTGTCACCGTCTCTAACATAAATTTGAGAATCTTCGTTAAGGAGTAGCCTAATTGACGTGTTTATGACGTGGAGTGCAAACAAACCAGTTAGAGAGAGACAGAGCTGCTCTTATTACCGTAAACTCTGATTCTAGCATCTTTGCCATGTTTGCAGGAACACATTTTCAGAAGGGGGCTGCCCCTGATACTTACATGTGTGCAACCACAGCCAGACAGTGAAAAAAAAAAACTGTGTAAATTCTGTGTAAATGCACACATGGACGTACAGACCCACTCTTACCCACTCTTGGACGCTGTGTTTTCTAGGCAGCTATTTTATTTGGTTTTAGGCTATTATGCTGTTTTAAGTTTGAGTCTTGAATTTTAAGATTCAAATTCTGTGCCATTAATTTGCTATGGCCACTTAAGTTTAGCAGTTTCACTAAATTCTGGACAACCATATATGCAGTCCTCAATAGGTGTTTTTCTGATGAAACCTGTAACCCAAAATAATATAGTTAGCTAGAAGTGTGTCCTAGTTTTAGAATTTATATGAAGTTTTATAAATAGAACAATGTCAGTGCTGTAGGTAGTAAACTATGCTAACATTTGCAGCTTAAAGCAAAGAGACTGACATCTTAATGTTGTATTTCCGGTTTACAAAAAGTGAATCCATGATTGGACAATCATTTTGGCGGGCTGGGTTTTGCAAATGCATGTTCAGTTGTGGTCGTTTAGCGATATATGTAATATTCACTTCTTTTTGGTCTCCTTTAGACTTTCTCTTCCTGTTCCAAGGTATTCTATATACAGATGGTGACATTTGAAATCTATTAAAACACGTATCCTGTGTCTGTCTATTTTTCCTGTTTTTCCTACCGTGTCTTTTTTCCTACTCTTTGGTGTTTCAGCTTGGCTCATTATTCATCCTCACTAATGATCAGCCACAATAACTCCTGCTGTGACAACTGAACATGAAACAGCACTAAAACCAAAGTCAATGCATCAGGAAGTCTAACATCTGGAGGGAAACAGATGAGGGTAGAGAGAGAGAGAGGGGAAGAATTCAGCCAGACATCTAACTGCTATGGGACAATTTCGTCTAATTAGTAACTTCTGTTTTCTCAAGAGCTTTCTTTCTCTCCAGGCCCCTTCAGTGTGTGTGCAAATGTATGTGTGTGTGTGTGTGTGTGTGTGTGTGTGTGTGTATGAAGCCATTGTAATGCTCTTTCCTCATATGAATTCCAGCCAAGGCCACAAGCCAAGGCCTGTGTGAGTGTGTGCGGCTAGGTTTTTTTGCTTTTGAAGGGCTTTAGCTCACACTCGTTTCCTCTTAGGAACAAGCGTTTCTGAGTCATTTGCATCAGTTTCATTAGACCCTTTCCCTTCCCACGACTTTATGCTCAGACCTGGTGCATCCTAATGCATTGTTCAGACCTGCACATTCATTTCCCCGTTAGATTTATTATTTTTATGGTTTTCCCATCCACCTCCTTAACACACAAAAATGATGTCTCCCTCAGGAGGAATTAACGTTCACACAAAAATAATCCCAGTTCTTTCACAGCATCTCAGGTGTCACCCACAACCTGTTTCTTGGTTTACGTTCTGTTTTTAGCATTTTAGATCAGATTTTTTATTATTGTTATTATCAGAAACTTCAATGTTTTTTTGCTTTTTTTTGTGTCCAAAGCCCTTGAAATATGGTGGTTTCCCAGTGTGTTTGTAACTCATACTCAAACGACACACAAAGACATGCAGG
Organism: Larimichthys crocea; assembly: GCF_000972845.2. Classification (NCBI taxonomy): domain Eukaryota; kingdom Metazoa; phylum Chordata; class Actinopteri; family Sciaenidae; genus Larimichthys; species Larimichthys crocea. Next base: position 14,042,257 of record NC_040022.1, read on the forward strand.
TGAAGTGATGCATGTTCTTTCATGCTATTACAGTCGTGACATGTAGGCAAAAAAAAAGTAGAAGCTATGCTGTTTCTAAGATTAACTTTTGGCACAAACTAGGTGACGTAGCAGTCATGTGGTCAGTGATCAGGATACATCAAAACTGCAGGTGTAAAATAAAAATAAAAAATGTGTATATATTTTGTGAAATTCATTCAACATGTAGGCCTCAATGATACACGCATTGTGTTTTATATGGGTCAGTATTTGCTGCATTTTACAGAAACTTTTAACAATGTGCTCCAGATCTTATTCCATCTAGTACCTCAGCCACTCTCATACTATTTTTAGATGCATTTGCTGCATCCAATAAGTCAATCATAACTAAATCTCAGCTTAAACTGTGGTGGCCAAACTGATTAATCACTTTTGCATTTTTCCCAGATTCAATATCAGATCTGAAGTAAATACAAAAAACCAACGACAAACATCAGTTATTTGAATGAAACATATAAGTGATACAGATCATGGATTTACTCAAACACTTTTGAGTGAACATATGAGCTCATAGCACCACCAGAATATGACACCAACAAATATACAGCCACAACACATTTTAAAATCATAATAGTAGTAGTTTGACTTCCGTAAAACATTAGTGTAGTGTTAACAGACTACAAAAGGGTATCTCTTTGATATCTGATACAAGTGTGCTGCTAATGACAACATAACTGCCCAGATGGCTTTGAGCTCTTTGAGCACAGAGCCAAATCAAAACTGTGACTGTCCTTCACTTGTCTGAGAGTGTGTGTGTGTGTGTGTGTGTGTGTGTGTGTGTGTGTGGAAACAGAAAGAAAACCTATTTATAGAGTTGAAAAGTCATGTGGGGGGGAGGGGGGCTACAGTGGGTGTGTTGAACTTCGTGGAAAGATCAACTATGATTATCTTACTTCCTGTGCTACACACACATACGCACACATGCACGCACACACACACATACCTTCCTGTTTGTCAGGTGCAGAGGAAGTCAGACAACAGTGCCCACACAACAACAAACTTATGAGACAGAGCAAAACAAAAACACTTCCATGGTGCAGTCTGATTTTTTTTTTCTTTTTCTTCCATCAGTTATGAACATCACAGATGCAGTCAGTGACAGGTGGAGTATTTCGGTTGACTTCTGTTGGAATATCGCACAGGTGGGAGTCTGACAGCAGTTTCACCTCTGATGCTGTCTGAGTTATCGCATCTCATTACATGGACTCTTTTCACACCGAGTTCACAATGAGCAGTGAATTGGGCTGAAACCACATATAAATGGAAAGTATTGTTAACAGATTTATTCTCATCCAAAATCTCAATCCTGCCTTCAGTGAGTGAGTCAGTGGTGAGTCTGACTTTCTGGTGACACATTGTTTTTCATACTTGACTGCTGCAGCACATTAAAAGTGATTTTGTAAGATGTAAATACTGTACCTTGGGTTTTCTATGCAGATGTCTGCTGGGAATAAAGTTGTTAGAGGTCGTTTTTTTTTCTTTCAGCAAGCTCAAGGATGTGAATACTTCACAACATACTCTAACTTTTTATGATGTACAGGCCTAAATTGTTACAGGACTACTGTAATTATTTCTTCAATACTTCAATACCGAGACAGTGTTTATTCATCTTTTTTTTTTGGAAACAGGATGTCCACACCCTTGAATGATGTGGAGACACCTTGTGTGAGAGACTGTTAATCTACTAATGTCTTTGCTAGGAAGGGACTTTGCTGACGAGACAGAAAAGCACAGCGCCTGGAAACAGATGGCCAGAAGACAGTGATGCAGAGGATGCACTGAGGCTCCAGATTAAGTTTTCTAAAGGGATTTCATAGGGCTTGCACTGTAAACCGATGATTCATTTTATCCATAATGGTTATTTAAATCAGTCATCAGGCACGAGCTTAAGTGCAGTGAGGATGATCAGCAGCAGTGTCTCAAAAAGACAGTTTGTAGACATACCAATAACAGCTGCTTTATTGTCATCAAGCGTCATCACCATCGCCATCCGAAAGTGAGGTTTAGCATATAAGAGGCACAAACAAGCTTTCAGACCACACTGTGGTCAACAACATGTGATAGGAAGTATGAAAGGGACAGACAGCTCATCCCCCCGGCTAAATGAGATCATTGAGAATGGACAGATCAGCAGCTCCTCCACTTGTAAGACAGCTGATAAAGGTCATCCAGCATCCAGGTCAACCGCTCACATGACAGACACAAAAACTGACAACATGAATCATCAAAGTCATCAAAGGTCAAAGTGAGGCAGCCTTTTTTTGTTTTGTTCTGCATTAACCTGATTTCCAACCGATATAATCATAATCTGACATTCAGGTCATCCTGAAGCTGCCATCATTATCATCATTGTTGTTGTTTTTTGTCTCAGATCAAAATAATAATAAAAAAATATATATTTAATTAGTTAATGACACATTTGACCCCCTGTGAAGAGAAAACAAACGCTGTGTTATTTCACAGTTTGCCCTTTAACCCCAGACACCATAAGTATCTTGATGAAAAACTGCTATTCAGATTCAGCTCAGCATGTGATGTGTGACTCAGACGCTTATCAGTTCTGCTTTATTAAGGTTATTTCAACAAAGCGTTACACTTGTTTTTTTTAGCTCTTGTTCTTCATCAGCTGATAGCGAAGGATCTGACAGGTGAGTTTCATCCATAAAACTTTTAAACATTTAACCTATTGTCCATTTTGTCTTATAAACACAAACCTTTTTTGTGTGTATCTTGGAAATATAAGACAACATAATCAAGTCAAACAACTACTTCTGTTTTGGTAAACCACTGTTTCCAAGGCTGAAAATGATGTTTCATACTTTCATTTATCTTAGCTCAGCACAGAAAATCCCATATGATTCCTGGGTGATTTTTTTTTTTTTTTTTTACATGTGACAGTCATGCACTACAGTCGCGTGGGAAATATATAGGACATGTTTTAGCTTGAAAGCTGTGGTTTTGGGACATTAAAATCTGACAAAGTGTGATAGCAGTGTGACACATAAACTAACACGGGAATTTTGTCTCTGGAACTACCTAAAAAAATCTCAACTGTAATCTCTGTATGGGCATAATTACTCCTTTGATCAAGCGGCTCACAACATCACAAAATCAGAATTAGCTCCGGCCTCTTTCAGCTAAATGTTTCCCCTTTTTTACTGAGAAGTGTTTTTGTAAGCCTCAAGACAAGCTCTTTTTTCTTTTCTACATTCTACATTTTCTGAAAACTATGTTCTCTGCTTGACAATCAAGACACTGAAAAGCCTCCTACTACAAGTATGTTTGAGCTCCACTCGGCCTGTTGTACTGTAGAATAAGAGCTTGTTGTAGGACAAGGCACCCTGGGTCCTCTCACACGTTTCAATGGGCCACTTTGTGCTGTGTCCATTTCTATGTGGGGGTTGTGTGAAACTCCCCTCATGAGGCTTTATTAGCTCCTAATTCAAAGTCAAGACTTGGTAGAAAAATACAACTGGCGAGAGAAGAAAAAAAATCTCAAAGCTATGAAGTAATACTGCCAATTAAAATGATCCGGATACAGGGATTAAGAGTAAAGATCACAGATAAGATGTAGGATGATTTGCTGAGACATGCATATGATATTTTCATTCTCTGTCCTTGTTTCTCTTCCCCTCTTTCTTCTCTTTCACCGTTTCTCTTTCTGCTCCCCACAAACCCAAACAAACATTAGCGCTGGAGAGAGATTCCAGACCACGCCGACTGATAAGAGGGGATTTCCCACGCATGTGGATCATTTGACACACATATGCACACACACACACACACACGCACGCACACACACACACACACACACACACACACACACACACACACACACACACACACACACACACACAAAAGAGTCACAGAGAGAGCCAAGTTTCACCATGACACACAAGTTCAGCCTCAGATGAGAAGCTTATGTTAAGACTCGAAGTTCAGTAAAGATTTATTCCCGCATTAGCTTTAATTTTTGGAAAACATGAAGGGAAAATGTTTGATTTACAGCACGGGAAGTACCTGCGATGTGATTCCCCTACAAACACAGGTAGTTAGAGAAAAGAAAGAAGACTTGTTTATGAGAGAGAATTTCTGTCGATCAAAATCCCCATTTTTCTGTGAATTTACATAAAAAGATAGATGTGGTAGTGACTCTCTTTTCTAGTTTAAAGATAAACCAACATGATTAATGTATATTAATAATGCTCAGCAACGAATAGCATGACTTATGACAGTACTTATAGGGCACATTTTAAGACCTTGTTACAGTATTGTAAACACACTAGGGGCAGACAGGATGGCACACTGCTTTACTGTCTCCAAATAAAACCCCAAGGCAAGCTGACAACAATGCACATAAAGAGATAAGAAGAATTTAATCTAATCCAGGAGGAATGAAGGGGAAAAACCCACAACTTGACTGACGGACTGACTGGAAGCAAACTCAGCGAGCTGTGATAATGGGATTATTGTGCTATATTTCAAGCTGTCCTGTGCCGACAGCTAGATTAGTTGTATGACTTTGTTTACTACAGAAGAGGTCTTGGACCCCGTGAGTCCCTAGAGCTGAAACCATGATGAATGATTTTTCTGTCATCCGCCCATTTTGGAGCCCATCCCGGGCTTGTTTGAGAAACAGGATACTGTAGATGGTGGCAGTTAACCACTATAGGAACCATATGTTGTATAAGTTAATTTGTTTAGTTTATAGTTAAATTGCAAGCAATTTATCATGGCAGTGGAACAACTGACATCTAATTAATTCCATTCATATAAGATAACATGTTAAAGAGTTCTTTAAAGGATCAGTGTGTATGATTTTGTTGCATCTAGTGGTCTTCAACCCCCATGCCTCACCCTCTTCTTCATACCACGAAGGAGAAACAACAGTATCGGTAAATTGACTGTATTTATACAGGGCCTTTCTAGTTCTTCTGGCCACTCAAGGCACTTTTAAACCACACATGACATTCATAAACGTGAAGGCACTGGCTACCATGCAAGGTGCCAACTGCTCATCAGAAGACAGCTTATTCATTCACACAATGATAGTGTAGCATTCAGGGGCAATTTGGTACAGAGTTCAGTATGTTGCCCGAGGACACTTCAACATGTAGACTAAGGCCTTTTTATTTATTAGCTATCATTGGCCTCCATAAGTTACTGGTGATACAGGCTAAGTAGGATTGTATAAACAAGCCTGTGACTGTGCATTTTATAGGAAGCATTGTTGTCAGATGGATGAGTCTGGTTGAAGCTAAATCCAATTGTTGAATATTCTGGAGACAATTCTCAAACAATTACACTCACTAAAAGCGATCATCTTTAGAATCAATATTCATGACCATCTCATAGTCGGACCACAGAGAACAAATGTCTGTATGTTCTTTGAATGGTAATTCATTGAAATGCCAACAGGTGAAGGTATTTTTTTTCCTGTGCGCTTATAGTTTCTGTAACTTATTTGACTTTATTTTTAACGGCACAAATGAAACAGGGAAATTCTGCGAGGAGGAACTAGATAAGTCACTTTGTCATTTAATAGTACGGTAAACAGTTGTCATAAAAAAAGTGAGTGTGGAGGAGGGATAACAATAGTTCTTTTAGTCAGCAAAACACCCAGCTACCCAACTCTGGAGCTCCCCACCACAGCCTCCTATGCTTTTCACAATGGCCTTTGATGTATTTCAATAAACTGCGGGGCTGTCCCATGGGTGCCACCTTCATCAGAACAACCCACTGTGTATATTCATAATCAGTCTTTCAATAAGAGGATCCTAGATAACCTCACTTCTGAACTGTGCATGTTTGTGAAGGTGTGTGCGTGTTGGTATGTGGGTGAAAGTGAAGTGAGAAGTACTTTATCTAGAAAGACCCAAAGGTTTCTCTGCTAGACGTTAAGGGGTTTACCTCTTTTCCTGTAATCTTTTGAGGGTTTACCAGTGTGCAATACCCTGTTCAAACGAAAACAGTGGGCTGGAAGGAGAAATACTGCAAGATCATGGTAGGAAATAACATTAAAAGGACCACCAGAACTGAGAAACATCTCTAGAGGCAATCGAAACAACTCATAACATGATTTATCTGAGCGTTAGCTGTCTGTAAACAGCCGTTTATGATGGCTGAAAGATAAGTTCGGTATTTATTGCTGTAAATGTCTGCTGATATTTTTCTCTCATTAAACTTTATTAGTCTGTTTTCATCTGCTCCGATTATACCTTACATGGGTATAATATAATAATATATAATATAATAATATAACATCTTGTGAAAACTTCATGTTATTTTTTTCAATTATGGTCAAATCTATGTAGGTTATTTCTGTTTCTGAGCTTACACTGTACATGTATTCAACACACTCTTCACTTTATATAGAGACCTTTCTCATATTACAGAAATTCTAAGGAATGAAAAGAGGGAAGTGAAGGGGAAGTCAGTGGGTAAAAGAAAACTGAGCAGCGCAGAAATAACATGAACATTTCAAGGGAAGTCTGAATGTCATTAGACCCAAATTAGCAACCCAGCACAAAAGCTACAAACACTGAAATCATGCTATTCTCTATAAACACCACCACAAACAACAGTAATTCATTGATGCTTTATTTTGTTTAGGCGCTACTTTACTTTATTGAATGAGAGGAACCTCATTTGAACGCTCCCAGATTGACAGAAGGAGGGAAAGCTCCTATAAACTGACTCCCAAGAGTACATTTTAGACTGGCTGTATTTATTTACCTAGAGTTCTGTTCTCACGAGTAACAGATGAATTCAGTAGAAAAGTACCTATGGTCAAAAATAACTAGTCTGTGTGAGCTGTAGCTCGACCATTGTAGACCATTAGACATTACAGAGTAGGGTGTTATGCGGTAATCCATTACATATGAGTATACACATGTGGATAATGACACACTTTCAGACAGACTCTCCTAGAAGACATTCAGTGTTGCACTTATTGACACAAATAGTTTTGTTGGTGATTATCCGACAGCACTTTAGGTGTTTTACAGGTCTTCCTACAGGCCTCATGACAGAAATGAAAAACCTGTGACATCACAACCACTTAATCCCATTCATATGTCAGAACATCATTATTATAAAATAGATTTTAAATGCACAATGATTCAATCAGTAGGTCACAAAAAGACAGCCAAAATATCAACAATTTGTTAATGTTATATGTGGATTGTTCTGACTGCAGCTACTTTTCTGTTGGATTTTTTTGGCCTCCAGCATTCAAAGTTTTGTGGATCTGCACACAAACTATTCAAGCTAGTTTCTACACACAATGGATTATGTAATTATTATCCCATTGTTGTTCACACACCATTTAAAGACAGTGTCATGGTAACTGTTTTGGTAAAATGAAAACTGAAAGGATCATCAGAGTAATTTCCACCTACTTGTTATTCCCCGTCCTTCAATAAATCATGTTAATTATTATTCTTTATTGAGCGTCCACAAAGCTTGGTATTTACGACCACGCGGATATATTTCTCTCGAAAAGAATTACAGCCCTGTAGCCATGAGGTCACTTTTAGGGAGTGTGTATCAGTCTGTGTCAAGCTCTGAAATGTTCTCTTGCACTTTTTTCTGTAAGCACTCAACACTCCCACTCTGCGAGGCTGCAGAAAGTCCAAGATAATCTTTGCTGGGATGAAATCCAGTCCTGCATAAAAGACTTCTGTATTCTGCTCTTCTGTGCATATTTTGTCAGGTCATGAATATTTGTGTTTGTCTTGAATATTCATCTAGGGCTGTTATGTGTGTGTGTGTGTGTGTGTGTGTGTGTGTGTGTGTGTGTGTGTGTGTGTGTGTGTGAGTTTGTCATTAATTAATCTGTTCCCACCAGTCAAGTGACACGTGTGGAATTTATTGCTCCATATAGTTTGAACTCAGTCTGTCTTAATCACATGTAAACCACCCATGAAGTCCTTACTCATACAGTATGACTTGACACTGAAGCACACACACACACACACACACACACACACACACACACACAAACACATGAGCTGTCTGCATTTACAACAGTTGTGTTCCTCCGAGTGTGAGCCAGAGATCACAGACAGATACAGACGTGACAAAAACACATACAAGACTCAGCAACAAACATCTGAGGCTGTTCATATCAGTGCACAAGATTTGCATGCGTGCACTCACGCACACGTGTCAGTTGTTATCGCGTAGGCTAACACATAGTATCACATACTAGATTCTTGCACATGCACTCAGATATGCTCTCACACACACACACACACACACACACACACACACATACATACGTGACATATCTGTATCTACCACAGTGTCACAGTTTCATCTTGCAACGTTTTTCATTCACTGACGTCAACGTTGCACACACAGTGACAAAAACATAATATGCTCCATGAGAATATAAACGACCCTTTCAGAAAAAAATAAAACCCAACAGATTAGTAAATGCGGCCTCTGAATGAGACTAATAATTTGAAGTTATTTCTGGCTGCAGGCGTCTGAATCAGATGTCTGAATCACCGGCAACATTAGTAATCAGTCTAGTGTGCTTGCTGACGGTTGATAAAGAAACAATAGACTACTCATTGTCCTCTTAGTAGGATCGGGGTGTCATCGCTGTACATAGCTTTACTAGTTACTTTAATGAAAACAAAGAAAGAACCAGCTGTAAAAGTATGCAGAGACCTTTAAATCAATGTTCATATTTTTTCAGAAATCTTTGAAAGTCAGTATCAACTCTAAAATTAGCGACACACGTAACACAAATGCATGTCACCTAAATGTCAGTGTCATTTTAGAGCTACTAATTCTCTTCCTTTCACTGTGCAGCCCCCATGTCACAACAAAAATATCTGTGCTCTTTGACTCTCCGCGATTAAGGGCAAGTGTGACATTACAGCCACCTTCCACCCACTGACACACAAACAAACACACACACACACACACACACACACACACAGAAATGAGACATTAGCACATTACAGGATGTGTTGCCACGGCAACGCGACAACCCATAATCACACTGAGTGTGTGTCTTTGGTGAGTCACCCAGTGTTAATCCATATTCACATCCTCTGAGTGCTTCTCAGGCCTACTTTTGTCTTCATGTTTGTAGTCCAGCGTGTTATAATTAATAACCATATTGGAATCATTTGCTTACTTTCATCAATGAATCTATTGGTCAGTATTTGGACACCAGATGTTATTGTTGAATTTCAGCCATTGAGCACATGGCTTACTGTGTGTGTGTGTGCGTGTGTGTGTGTGTGTGTGTGTGTGTGTGTGTGTGTGTGTGTGTGTGTGTGTGTGTGTGTATGTGTGTGTGAGTGAGAGACAGACAGACAGACAGAGAGCTTGGGTAGTTACTTTGTTGAGAAGTGTCCTTAATGTTTTCTACAGTGACCACCTGCTTCTCTCTGGCTCTGCCTCATTCTCGTTGTCTCTCTCTCTCCCTTTCTCTCTCTTGCTGATGGATTTTCCAGAAACTAGGTCCCCCCGTTTCATCCTGAGGATCCTCCTCCTTGCTGAGTTTTCTATAGTCCCAGGTGCAAAGCTAAAAAAAGTAGCATGGTAAATCCTGTTTGTGCAAACAAAAAGTCCCCCTTTTATACATGCATATATTGCTATATTTTACATGTCTGCCTCATACTAATCCTGCTATATTTAAGTCCCAGAGACATTTATGAATTGTATGCTGTTTAATTAATTTACAGGCTAATACAGCACAAAGCTGTATAAACAGGGAAATGATAAATGTTAATAAATGCTAACCGAGACAATACACAAAAGCCTCTTTCATGCTAGACAAAAAACCCCCACTAACATCTGGCTTTTCTCTTCTGTGTGAAAAAGTATCAGCAATCAACAATCAGTGTCACAGGTATTCATTGGCTCCAGCTCCGATCAGCAGTGCACGAGCCAGTTTGAGAAGCAAGAGGAGATAAAGAGACAGGTTACTGGCACCGTAAGAGATATACTACAGTATGAAATACAACAAAAATGTTGCCGTCTGCACAATGTAGGAAGACAGAATCTTCCCAATTATTTTAATATAATATATTGCACAATTCAGCCATAAAGACACAGTAACAGTAGGAGCTATCACTGGAGCTTACAGCTAATTCTGCACTCTGAGCTAAAAGGGAGGTTTACGTCTTGAGATAATGATATAATTTTCCACGCATTACTTTTGTGATTTGTGCAGTTTAAGGCACAAAGACAACTTCTCATAAGCTCTCAGGCTTTTTGGTTATGACGTCATTTGGAAACTCATCTGTAAGATTTGTCATTTACTTGTCATCTATTACAGCCAAAAACCAGAATCCTGTGAATGAGCCTGCATCCATGATCTGCTCAGTGTGCTTTGTCTAATCTTGTTGTTTTATATCTCCCATTTAAATATTTGGAATGCTTAATTATTTAAAAGAATAATTAGTGTAATATTTAAAGTGTTTTTCTTTGAGACTGGACCACCTGAGGTCTTTACAATGCTGTGTACCCCATACTGTTTTATTACAGAAGGAAGGGGGTCTGTGGGTGTGTGTTGCTGGGATTTGTGTTGTCTGTGTGTTTGTATTTAACACTTATTGGGTGAATCATGAGCCCTGGTCTCATGCAGGGCTGATGATCTATGGTGGGCTGGTGTGAACTCTGTACAGCTACTCTCTCATGCTGCTCTACGCATGTGATGCTAGAAGTCTAAAAGGCGGAAACCACATGTTACAGTTATGTTGTAGTTATAAGGGCGTTTATGCCTCTGCACCACTTTTCAGGACAGTGGGGAAAACAGTGAGCAACATCAGCAAAGGGTTAAAAGGAATTCCTCAGCCAAATTTGGGAGTGGGGATTTTAGACTCCAGCTGTGTAGCTGGGTCAGTTGTCTTGTGAATGAATAGCTCTGGAAAATGTCTTTTTTCCTACAGTGTGATGGATGTTTGTTTTGCCACTGAAGGACACAGTGGTGTACGACTGATGCATATAAAACGTGGTATTTTAATTTTGGGGGGGATTTTTTTACTTTTTAGAGAAAACAACCTTGCAATCATAAAAACCTTTGCAAATATACAGTATATATACAGTATATATTTGTGATTATAGTGGACATACTGCACATTATACAAAGCCTATGTATTCTCAATCTTTATTCATGCAGCTTTGGAAAAAAGGTATAGTTGGTTCTCCCTTTAATTTAAAAGAAAATGTCATTATGATTCAGAGCAGCTCCTTTACAAATGGGTGTTAAAATCATCTTATTATACACTGAATATAGAAGTAATTACATGTCATGGAAGAATGTCTGCATTGTGAAAATAAATAACATAAAATTTTCTTTACTCGCTTAACCTGTGCAGGGTCATGGGAACCTATCACAGCATGAACTAGGCAAGATGCAATTGCTTGCCAGGCTGTCAGTCTATCACGGGACAAGAAAATCACAAACATATAAAAAAATATATGGTAAACATGGTCTTTTTTTCCCTTTTTTAATTTTTAATTTTTTTTTTTTACAATTTTTATGTACAGTGCATCCCAAAATGTTTATTCTTTATCCTTCAGCTGCTGCTACCTCCCTGAAGCAGGGAGGTAGCAGCAGAACATAAGTGGAACACTGAACATAAGTGGTAAGTGTTTGTTTGTTTCAAGATTACATAATCCAAACACAGTGACATGTGTTTTCTCTTGAAAATAACCACCTGATTTGTTATCATCAAAAGAAGCCAAGGTGAAGGCAAGGAAACCTTTTTATGATGCAGTACTCTCTCCAGCTCTGTGAAGACGGTTGTGCAAGAGCAAGTTTTGTAAGAGGGGGTGGACGGAGGGGGGAGGGGGCCAATAATAAGGAACATTATGAGTCACACAAAACTGCCCACTGAGAATAAGATGTTCCCACTTGACGCGGATGAACACCCACATCATCTAGAAGTGCTGGTGCAACTTGTCACTGTGCACTGATACTATAAAAGTCCTTAAACTGGTCCAAAAGAGAAGGAGGGGTGGGACAGCATGTACATATCAAAATAAATAAAAACCTATGTGTCAGTTTTTTGTCCAGAGAGGGAGTTTATATAAGTGGAAAAACCATTGGTGCCACAGTATATATAACAGATTTAAAGTGGGGTAGTAGCAGTAGGGTAATTGTTGCACTTAAAGCCAACTTGTGCCCATTTTTAAGTCAAGAGGCTTTGTGCTTGTTGTGAAAAACTAAATATATCACACTGTATATTTTGTGGATTCCTGTGTAAATTATGTTTTCTTTTGTTTCTCTCAGAATGAAAAGAAAAGAAGCTAAACTAATAAAACTGAATCAGACCGAAACCCTTGTATGAAAACAAGAAAAAAGCACGATGAAGAACACTGAATATACTGCAGAAACTGGAAACTGGAAAGCAGATATGAAAGTTTGGGAAATGTATCTGAACATCTGCTGCCTTACGTCTCTACACCCACAGCTTGTTCACAGAAAAAGACAAAAGGAAAAGGAGAATTATGATCCAGTTGCCATAGCAGCTGTAAGTTGGTCAGTAGGATGCGAGTGTGTGTGCAGCATGACTCTACATAATGCATCCAGACACAAAAGGCGTAGCATTGTACGTAAAAGTTGCCATGTACTGATGCTTAATCATTGTTTACTTGAGTCATGATTGTGCTCAATGAGTTTGTGCCTTGGGGCACTTTGTACTTTGTAGAAACGCATGACTCATATTGATCGATACTTCTGTTATTTTAGCATGCAGTGAAATCAGAAGGTCAAACACATGGTATCTAGCATAATATATATATTTTGCACCAGAATGCAAAGATTAACATATTGGCTGTAACATTCTTTGCAGAGAAGTTGCATGTTTGCACGTTCATCCCGAGCCAAGGGTGAATTCAGCCGAGATTGTTGCAGCAGCCCACCGACAAGCTATCCTCGCATTCCTCAGATAAAAAACTGACAGAAAATACTAGAACAGAGAACATCTGTTGAAAGAGTCAGCGTGCATATATTTTAGATTTAGAGAACAAAAGAAGTAGTCACAGTACAATGAAGTTCAGCTGATTTCACTGCCGTTGAGGAATGTCTAATTAATCTCAAACCTGCCCTGGCGTTAGTAAAGGTTAATTCGTTGAATGAATGTATCACCAATTGTTTTATATTCTATAACTCTGTTAGATATGCTTGAGTGATCAAGTCATTCCTCAAATGATGACCCTAATGAAGCACAAAGCTTAACTTTTATTTCTTAATTGTTCTTCACACATCATAACTGCATTTAGAAATTCACTGTAACTCTGTCTTACCATGTGTTTGTATCTACCCCCTCATTATAGACATTAACCTCTTTATTTTTGTATTGAACCTGCGATAACTGGCTACATGGTGGCAAGTTGTGACACTGATGTAAAGTTTATATAGCAAATCTGTTAGCAAACACTTGCTTGTTTACACATCGAATAGACCGGGGAGAAACATTAGCATTTGGAGTCATGTTTCTGGCCGCTTACTGAATGTAAGTGTACAGTGGTCCCTCGTTTATCGTGGGGGATACGTTCTAAAAATAACCCGCAATAAACGAAATCTGCGAAGTAAGTTTTACAATTATTATACATGTTTTAAGGCCGTAAAACCCCTAACCACACACTTTTATACTGTACACCTTTTTACACGCATTTTGTACAGTACTCCCTTAGTTAATCAGGACGCAGAACACGTGCGGTTCTCCCTTAGCCAATTTAGGATGCCGAACACAATGCACGTTCATACTGTACAGTACGCTGTAAAAAAAAGCATGCAAAATTACACTAAAAAAATCCACAAAACAGCGAGTCCGCGAAAAGTGAACCGCGTTATAGCGAGGGACGACTGTATATATTCACTCTCTGCTTGATCTGTTTTTGGTCTCCACCACCTCCTGTTTAGTTTGTAAATGCTGTTTTACAAAGCTAGTCACTAACGGTTGCGTGGTAGGTTTTTAGAGCTTTTGTGCAGAAAACAGCTGCCAGCTGCAGCTGAAGACAACATAACAAGAGCAGTGATGTGCTGAAGCTATAAAGCTCTGTAAAGCTGTGGGCTGATTCTTTGTTATTATGGAAATATTGCTGCTTTAAGTAATTTGCATTCCAAATGTTAATTTAATAACACATTTTGAGTTCCGTTCACAAAACATATGTTAATTTAGCAAAAACCATGAAGTCCATCCCGATCAATAGTCTGGGAGAGTCACAGACATGTAATCAATACAATCTCCAGATGAAGTACGTCACACATCTATTGTCTGAGCAGATATATGCAGGATGAAAATTAGATGAGTCGTGACTGCCAATATGCATTCCTTTACTGGAAACAGTACAGCAGTGTTTCTAAACAGTCCTGAGTGTAGTGTGCTTACATCACTGAATGAGCTGGTATTGAGGCAGAGGGCCTTCACATTGTTGAGTGAATAGTGAATATATTCCCACAGAGCATCCTTGCTTTTGTGAATATGTGCATATTTTCTTGTCTTGGGGGTGCAGTCAGACCAAATATGCTATGCATTTTCATGCAATGACGTAAACTGAGATCAGCATTTCTTCACACCAAGGTCAATGAAATCTAATTGAATATTTGCGCAGGTCCTGAAAAGTGCTGAAAACTGATAGTACACTTGTGAAGACAGGCTTGCCTATAAGGGAAGAGAGTAAGAAGGAATGCATGAATGATGTAGTATGACAAGTATGACAGTGTACATCGTGCCTCTTTCAGCAGAGGGGACCCGATGTGCCAACGAGTGAGAGTCAGAGAGAGGAGAGACATATAATAGTTTCCTTTACAGGGAGCCAGCCGACCATCCATGCATTCAGACACAGACAGGCAGTTCCCATAGGTACTCCTCTAGTGAATAAAAATCAGAGGCCAGGGTGCACAATTTTCTCTCTCATCCATTCCTCCCTGTGTCTCTCTTCTCCCTCCTCTCTCTGATTTGCTTCCTGTCTCTTTTTTTTTCTTTGTCTGCATGTCTCCTGCAATCTACTGCCTTCATCATCATCATCGCTTCTTTCTTTCATTCACGGACCTCCACACTCTCTCTCCTTTCTCTGTCCCTCCCTCATTCCTACTTCAAACCAAGCTGGGAATAGAGCGCTGTCTCTTGGACTAGTGGCAGCAGCAGAATACCAAATAGAGGGCAAGATGTGGAGACAGAAAAAGAGAGGAAGAGGGAGAGAGGGAGAGAGAGAGAGCAGCGCAATGATGTCACAGCTCAGACGTGATCTGCCTACATAAGAGGGTTACCACCACACCTGTCATCCTCGCCATCATCATCCTCCGATCAGTGTGTTCTCAATGGGTTTGATTCATTCATACTTGTATAATTCATTAGATCCCTTGCAAGGTAATACCTTGCAGAGAATAAACATGAATGGGAACAGTTAACAGGGAGGGGAAGTTGTACTGTACACTATGCTGCAGTCAGTCGATTTACAGTGGACTCTAATGCATTTCAAAGTCTCAAGATCTAAACATAGTTCCTGTTACCTCAGAGTTTTAAATGTCAGATACAGACATTTGTGAACTATTACCAGACTTCCTTCGCTTTCTCTCATCCTTAAAAGCTTCCGGTCTGTCTGCTCATACATTTATTGTGCATCCTTTTGCACATGCACGTACACAGAGATGGATGACCTGTCTGCCACTCAAGTAGCTGTCCTTGTTCTCCGGATGGACCAGAATGCGTTGCTTTTACGCCAAAACTCTGACACAGTCACAGTCTAAATATTTCATATCTTTAATAAAACAAACCCTGCTTCGTCTCTTTGCTTTTGGTCACTCCCTGCGAGAAGAGTGACTCATCCCAAGTCTGTGTGAGACGCTGTGGATTCCTGTGCTCAAATTATCTTTGAAAATGTGGTTTAGAGTTGGCTAAAAGCATGACTAGTGATGAGATGGTTTTATTTATGTGTGAATGTGGCTGTGTGATACATCAAACAATTTCAGCTAACATTCCTCAAGGTCTCACATTCAGATTACGCCTTTATTTCATCACTCATCTCTCTCTGGTATTGCAATTAGATGATTAATCATTAGAAAACTAAATGCATGGGACTCACGCCAGAAGGAAGGTCAATTAAAGTTCGTTTTTTTATATCACCAGAAATCTCAAATCACACATTTTCCACGACAAATTAAATTCTTGATCCATGAAAATCTCCCAAAACACACTTTAAGAAAATAAAGAAACTAGGAAGAGCTACAGAGGAGCATGGACTGACATGCAAAAGATGATGTGCAGAGTAGATAGATATAGTCTAATCATATACTCTAATAGAATTACATGTAGAAACAGTGCTGGCAGTGTTGGGTCATAAACTGACATGTAGTCAGAAGGAGAACTGCACACGAGGCCTCATGACCCATTGTTTACTCTTCCTTATCTGCCAAGGAAACGCTATGCTATGACATCTCTCTTTTTTTTCTTTTTCACTTTTTGGGGCCTTACAGGAGAAAAAGATTTCCAAGGACCACCCTTATAATCCTCACGCTGATAAAAAAAAAGTTTTATTTATATTTATTATTATTTATATTTTATAGCTTGACTCACTTCATAACTTCATTTGCTAGTACCTGAAGACACATGACGCATTTTGGTCTTCCGTCGTTGTTCTCAATAAGAAGTTTGGCCTTTGCATCGCCTAAAAAACTGGACAGACTAAAATATGTGTACATTGTGCTAATTAGATCAGCCGTGGGAGCTGCAAATGCGTCCTGTGTCAGAATTACGTGGTGCGTCACAAGTTTTTAATCTCCTAAACCTAATGTAAGTGAGCGTTAAGTAAACCCAGTTCGAGAATTGTGGTTTTAGAAGACATGAGCCATCATAATTAAGTTGGAGAGGCTAACTGTGCCTAATCTACGAGCAAAGACTTTCTTTAAAAATGAAAGGTAACAAAGCTAATATGATGATCACAGAAAGAATTACAAAGCAATTCATCTCACGGTCACATCTTGACCACCACAGCACATAGTTACAGTACTTTTTAACACACTTTCACAGGTAGTACACAATACACTAACAACATCCCTCATAGCTGGCGTTTATTTAACATTCTCTCAGTAACAACAGGCAACTATTGGGGCTGTAGGGGTTTTAATAGATTGACCTTATAACTAGTGTCTGTGCTTCAAGCTGCAAAGGATTTGGAAAACCAAGCTGAGCTTTGTAAAGGAGGGTGCATTGGTGCCACTCAAGCAGCAGTAGGAGCAGCAGTTGCGTGTGCCATGTATTAATATTCATATGACCCCTGGCAGATTGGGTGTAGAGATCCTTTTACAGAAGTGTTTATTATGGTCGCAACTGAAAGAATCTTTGAATGGAGCAGGCTCCGAGGCAGCAGCAGGAGCAGCAGCTTTGGGGCATTGTGGCAAGTCGACACTGCAAAGCTTTGTATGGTCCTCAGCAGGTGGGATCAACCAGAGTGCCCCCCCAATCCTACCCCACACACCCAATCCTAATCCTACCCCACCCCCTGACCTCCACACACACATATACACACAAATACACACACATATGCACATATATGTACATGGATGCTAGCAAACAAGCTTATTTTAAACAGGCCGACAGTGTATAGGAACAGTAAAATAAAAGGGTCCAAACAGTACAGTGGATGCGCATTTTACACACAAAGACACACAAAAACTCCATCTGCTATGACGAAAGCAGTGAACACTGACTTGACACATGACCTTAAGCCTCGACGGCTGCCACCATTTCAGGCCTACAAAACCGTAACCGCCACCGCTCCACCTCCTTTCCCTCCTCCGCCTGCCCCTCCTGTCTTCTCTAAGTGACTACAGACTACGGTGATTGCCACTGCAACCCCCCCATAAACCCACCAACCGTCTCCTGCTCCACCTCCTCCTCTCTGCTGAGCAATCCGGGGCCCCTCGGCTCAGCACAAAGACACGGCTGCTCGTCTGTCAACCAGAGGCGCAGGACAGAGCGGGGCCCCTACTGACTCCTATTCAGCTCTGCTGAATGACATTATTGAAATCCCAAACCCGCTGTGTGCATGTGCGGAGGCAATGGGCTCACACCTGTCCTCTTAGCATGCCTGCCCGAGAAGACAAGATAGGGGGGGGGGGCTCAAAGGAATGTGTTGATGAACTACCAAACCAGCTGTTTTCACTGAGTAGTTTGCAAATTAAGCTCTTCTGCTTTCGTGCCAAGTGAGGGTCTTTAGCTTTTATTGAAGTACTATTTTTAATGTTTGGATAAAAACACACAGTAAACAGTAGTAAAAATTGATTTTAGTGAATGTAAAAGTACAGTCAATCTCAGCGCTCTTGCTCAAAACTTGAACAGCTCGGGCAGACTTTGTCAAAATGTGGCAATGCACTAAGAAGTAGCTTGAAACTTGAACTAAACTTTAACAGCAATAGAGTTCAAAAGCACTATTTAAACAGGCTGTATTGTACCAAACCAGGAAATTCTAAAAGCACAATTTTTATTCTTCTTTTAGGGAGAACCGAGATGAGTCAGTGTCACTGCAAACTGGTTGAAAACCCACCTGTTTCTTGGCTGGAATGCTGCTTGTCAGTAGGTGAAGAATGTGGAAAACTTATCTTGTGCCATTGGTCCAATAAATAGTTTAAGAGTCTGCACATGTTGTGAAAATGTGAGAATGTCTATAAATGGAAAAGAAAGTAGCATTCTGCAGAGCTGCAAGGTCATTGTTCTAGGAAATATCTAATTGTTGCCTGTGCAGAGTGTGTGGATGTACGTATTTAGCTATATCAATTGTCACATTTATCTGTGCCATCAGAAAGTAGTCTGCAGTTTCCTCATCTGTCACACCGCTCTTCCATGCCCAGCGATTTATGCGATTATTGTCTTTCTGTGTTGTGTGTTCATGTGAATCCCAGTCAAACTTGCCAGAATTTAAAGAGCCAATTTGCTCAACACTCTGGATTAGGAGAAACCACCTGTTTAAACAAGTCGTCTGTGTTTGCAATATTACCACACCCTTCAAGGGGCACACTAATAGTGACACATTCATTTGTGTGCTTCTGTGCTGGTACACTGGAATTTACATTGATTTCCAGGTTGGGACAAGTTTCAAGGGGTTCACACAGGATCAAGGGGAATAAATACATAGTGCTTGTCTGATAGACATCAGTTAAACACAACTCAGACAATGGAGTTGACAAAAACAAGTCAGATTCTCACGTTCATATGAAGCGAAACTGGTTTGCTGCCATTATGAAAAACTCTTTTATCTGAAGTCGTTTCAGGTGCGAAAAACTGTAGCTTTTCATAGCAGGAATGTTGATTTATTGCTGCTGTCATTGTCTGCCTTCTTCTTTGTCAGTTTCACTTGTGTCAGTGTTCCAGTATCAACCTTGTGTTAAAAGATTTTCACTGCCAAACTTCTTTGACCTTGTCTGTCTCCGGCATTTGTTTCTATTGTCATTTTACCTTGCTGCTTTATAATCAACCTTGAATTAAAATCCAGTTCTTTGGGCAAACAGAAACTTTTCCCTCACGCCCACAAAACACACACACGCCCACAAAACACATCCACATGTTGCAACGCAGACACACGAATAATAAGTGTAGCTGTGCATGTGCATGCTACTTTATTTACTCTTTTAATCCCTTTTTTGGTAACTTTTGTGGCAAAGGAACACTCTAACAAGCTTACAGGCGGTGAAAGTTGTTATGGCTAATGCAAGAGAATTATTCCATGTGTTCACACAGAAAGTGTTAGAAAGTGTTAGGGGCTACACTGGTGTGTGCATGTTGCTACAGACATCAATGCCTGGATGAAATATGACTCAGGGCGTCTGTTTGAGTAATACATCCATAAATTTTAAACTTGTCATACACCAAAATTTACATTGATATAAAGCAGAAATTTATAGTCATTATACTTTTTGTCTTTACAATATCATTTTGCCTCAAATGTGCACTTGCATGTATTCAGTTGTTCATTGAGGTGTGTTGGCCAATAATGACGTGTTGCATTGCAGCAAAAGTTGAACCAGGTTAACATCTTTTCCAGATGCATCAACACAGTCATTTCATTAAAATGAATGAGACGGCTGTGCATTTTATAGTGTTACTGTTGGTCTGTGTGGTGTCTTTCTGCTGAGCTGACAAATGTCAGATAGATTGTGTAACCACTGTAGTTTATTGTGAGGTGAAAGGTATACACTTGGTTTCAATCTGCAGTGTCACCCCTAGACGCCACTAAAACTTACACGCTGGACCTTTAAGTAGACTTTTGAATGCACTTTTACTTATTTTGCAGCATTTAGTTGAAGTTTCCCACAGTGCTAAAGGTGTCAAAAGGAGATAAGCTCCAAAGATTAGAACTGAGTGATAATTATCTTTGGTTTCAACACTTAAAATGTCACCTTTCATGTAATTCGTTGTTGGTGCATAAATATTGATTCGTAAAGTAAACTCAAAACTAGCATATTTTTCAGCTTTTTCCTGTTTGAGAGTATAGCTTCCCTGGCAACATAAACTATTTATAACCTTTGTTGAGTTTTAGGGAAGTAAAAAAAACAAATATGAGGACACAAAATGCACGAGTTAAGTGTGTTTTTATATTCATCCCTGAGAAGCAGTCTTAAAAAAAAACACACTGCTATATATTAAGCATCTGGGTCACCAGAGGCACTCAGATGGTCCCAGCAGTTCAGCAGATTTTATTTGTGGTTTTCCATTAGGCAGAAGATATGGACTCCACAAATAACTTCTTCAAAATAACTATAAAATGACGCAGTTTTGGGGTGGTAAGAAGACCGAGTTCAGATATATTTGGGTTCAACTACACCTTCATGTATTTATTTTAGTTCTTTTTGAAGAATTATCCACATTGTTGGTCCAAACTATACAAAACTAACAATACTAAAATGTATGACTTTCTTTGCTTGCCCTGCCATGTACATAACACAAAATCACAGAGGGCTATCAGTTCACTTATGGTGTGACTTTATACTGTAAATATTACCAGAATAACAACAGACTTTATTCAGCAAGTGGTGAAGACAAAATGACAAATTCAGTCTGTGTATGAGTTGACAGATTTCTCTTATCTAGCTCCATAAAGCCAGACTCCAACTTACATTTGTACAGTCAGAGGTAGGATACAGGCATCTACTTATTGTTTGGTAGAGAGAAATGAATTCAAATCAAGTTATTTTTAAACATATAGTGACTTCAACAACTGAGGCCAATTCTATATGTTGTCACTGTCTGTGTCAACCCCTCCCTAAAATGCAAGGTTGGCTGAAGAGAAGCTTAAGATTAGAAGAAAGTGTGAAAACTGGTGTTGACAGCAAAGCGTTGAATGGTCCGAAGATGACTTGACTGTGATAACTACAGTGTAGCCGCATAACCTGGCTTGCATTTCTCTTTCTCTGATCTCCCCCTCTCTCCCTCTCTATCTCTCTCTTCCTCTTTCAAACATGCACAGACATGTCCAGAGTCCAGACCGGGGAGAAGGGAAACCCCTGCACATGGTGGGGGAAGCACTGTGCATCCTGAATTACAGGACTGACCTGCATGTACACACCAGTTTGGATTTGGGTTATTGTAGTAAAAGGTTTAAATGTCAGAGATATTTCCTGCTTTTTTCTGAGCTGCTGGGGGAAGCCCAGACTAATCAGGGCGAGACAATAGCCTGATTAGAGAGAGAGAGGAATGATGACGGGTCATGGAGGCAGGCAGATGGACAGACTAACAGAGAGCGTCAGACAGAAGCAGACAGAAACATTTATGAATATGGATGCGTCTAACATGAATGAAAGATTAGGCGTGAGCTCCCGCCTGCCTGCACGTGTGGCGTTTTGAACACGTCCATATAAATTTGCGTGTGCTTCAATTCTTTCTTCCAGGGAATGTTTGACCTTTGACCGTCTCCCTACACCCCCGCCCCCCAACCCCAAAACCCAACACACACACAACCGCCTCACCTCCCTATATCTCGGACAGCTGTCAGCAGGGACCTGGCCAAAGAAAAAGACCCATCTGTCGCTTTCCTTCAAAGGTCAGGGTTCAGGGCCGTGTGTGTGTGTGTGTGTGTGTGTGTGTGTGTGTGTGTGTGTGGAGGGAGGAGGGAGGCTTCTTTTCACTCGCTAATCTCTGTTGTTCTCTCTCGCGCTCTCTGGCACACTTATGGCTGTTTTAAATGCAGACACCCATCACGTGTATGTCTGGTGTGTTTAGTTTGTGTATGTACATCAAAGGTGTGAGTTCCCTTGTGTGTCTATGTGCGTCATGTAACTGATACAGTGCTTCATCTTATTAAGAACAATTCAGTGCTGGTGCATATTTAGCACTTTGCCTATTTGTTATTCTAGTGGCTTTTTTTTTTTGTACTTCATGCAAGGCTGCATAGATTTCATACTTATTCAGACTCTTATTTCCTCCTGTTAAGAGCCCTAAATGTTATGCATGCTTGTCTTTGATCACACTAATCAGATACATCACATCTGAAAGCCAGGCCACTTTTGTTTTATGTGAGAGTAAATTAATAATTCATTATGGTGATGAGTATAAATATATAATGAAATAACAGATCTATCTGGTTCTTGTGGGCTTCATATCAATCAGGTCAATTTGAGGTTACCACAGTTCAGTTTTAAATGACAATGTAAATGTAAACAATGTAAAATATACAAAACAAAAACAAATACTGACTTTGAATGAAACAAAATGTTTATTTTCAGGTTGCAACATACTGTACTTTATGTTTTATCAAAAGTTTTCCAGAATAAGAAACTTCTCTCGTCCAACCTACAGAGGCCTGACTCAAACCTTAAACTCGTGTTCCTACTTTGACACGGCTCCCCCTGTTGGTCCATATTGGGGAGGCCATCAGAATCACCGTATGTTGTTGTTATCAGTCAGACTGGGCCCTGTTGGATGAACAAAATTAGCTAATTCCCCAGTTTGTTTGGGACAGTATTTGATTTTAATGTCTTAATGTGAATGCTTTGATTGTGGGTTAACAATTGTCCAGTAAATGTGTTTTTAATTGAGGGCCTGTATGTTCATCGTAGCAAGCCTCACATGGGATTGTAGGTTGTATATTTGATTTTACAACCAGTAGTCTTCGGGTCATAACAAGAATAATCTTTGGACTTTCATTCATGCTGTTTTACAACATAAATGTCCAAACATTCCTCTGGAATTACAATATGGGCAACAACATAATGTGCGGCTGATTTGTAGAGTTTATATCTTATCAGGGCAGCGGGTTAGGCTTTGAATTCATTCCAAGTGGTGCAGAACAGAGTAGTTAGCCGGCCAATAAAACAATTTGATGGGTAGAAACTCGTTTACAGGGTGGGTGAGAGAGAGAATTAGAGAGGGAGATTTAGACTAATTCATTAACATTATATAAAGAGATTTAAAAGGGAAAACAAAGCGTTCTCTGTGTGATTACTGAGGATCATGCGCAAATACATAATGTACCATGTCCAGCTCTGTGTAAATACACTGGAAATAAAGACAAGAGATTAGAGCCATGGGAGTAACAGGAAAGCAGTAGTACAGTAGGTCAGCACAGACCAATCTAATCGGATGTGCAAAAGGTTGTGGGCCTAGGTGTATACATAAAGTTATCATTTCTCATTTTAGTTTAGTGCAGATGGACTCTAACGTTAAACTGTTTTTGATTGCATACTCAGGATCTGCCAAACCTCTATACAAATCTAGACTTTTTTTCAGCAAATACTATGTGTAGTAACAAATATATTGGGGCGTGCTGACTAGATTTTCTAGTGTTTATAGCAGTATGCTCATACTTACTGGTTATTTGGATGTTTAATGAGGGTTACTGTCATATACAGCTCACATTTATATTGCACATTGAACGAAGGGCTTTATAATTAAGAGAGTTGTTCTTCTCATCTTCCCAGATGGTTAAGAGTAAATGTTATGAGCAATAATATGAGGCATACCACAAAAACCATTCATCATTGACACACCCAGAATAGGAACAGGGCACACACACTGTGTGGTTAGACAGCACACGCTGTAACAATACACACACAGCATCTTGCCAGCAGCTTCAGAAAAATCATACGTGAGATAAGTTGCTGCCTCCGTGACCTGTCTGTCACCACTTGCCTCCAAATGTTCCAGACTTTGATGTTTTTTTCCGTGTGTCAAGCTTAGTGCTATGAAACCAACTCACAAAACACAGATAAGCAGCAAATCAGCCCATGTCGCTGTATGTCAAAATAAATTCACAGAAATGACTGATCCATTAAATACGAATTAAAGGTCAAGTGTGTCAGATTTAGGGGGCTCTCTTTACAGAATATGACAGAAATGCAATGTAATATTTATAACTCTGGTTTCGTTAGTGTAAAATCACTTGGTTTTTTTTTTGTTACTACAGACACTTCCACAGAGTCCACTATGTTTCTACAGTAGCCCAAAATGGACAAACTAATCACTGACACAAAACGAAACCTAGCTATAATGAAATATTTCTTATAGCCATTACTACTGTATGTACACTGTGGACAAATCCAAGACTTGACAGGCCTAACAAGTTACAGCTGCTAAGCGGACTAGACAAACGCCATTTGGAGGGAGAGTTTATCAAACAGCCAATTGTCAGATGTCAAATTTAGAAACTAGGTAATAATAATATTCCTGGAAAATGCTGCAGGGTCAATATGTAGTGTGACAGATGGCTGAGGTGTACAGGCCTGCAAACACATGTGGACACAAAGATGTCACTAAAAATCATAGATGAATGTTCTGTTCTGTATCTGCAGTCGTTCAACTCAGAACAAAAGGAGTTCCTAGGAACTAGCACACACAAATGCGTGCACGCGCGCGCACACACACACAATCCATTTACTGGAAGTGGTTTTGCAGAAGGCTGAGCTGATGAAAGATAAATGAATGTAGAAAAGAGAAGGAAAGAATAACAGGGGCAGTAGACTGGGAGACAAAGAGGGATGAATGAGACAGAGAGAGATGTGAGGGAACTTGTCTGGAGGGTAGGACAAAACAGGGGAGAGAGTGATGTAGTCGGACAGCCGTGGGCGGTTTGTGAAATGCTGGGTGATGGTTTAAGGCAATTGCATTGTGTGTATGTGTGTGTGTGTGTGTGTGTGGTTGTGTATGCATATGTGTGTATCATCTCTCTCTGCTTGCGTCATTACTTTGATTAGACTGCAGAAGGGAGAGGCAAGGAAACCCCAGCCCTTTTTTTCCCCTCCCTCTCTTCCTCTCCCTCCTCCACTTTATCTCTCTCTCCGTCTCTTTTTTCTCTTTCTATCTTCCTCTCGGTCTGAGTCTCTCTCATTTCACATTATAGTAGGTAATTCTTGTAAATAGGTGTGTTGCTTTGCCTAAAGTGCCTTCTTTTTTTTTCTTTTTTTTTGGTTTTGTTTTGCTTGTTCTCTTTTTCTGTCATTCTTCTGAATTTCTCTTTCATGAAATACATTCATGTCATGACAGTAAAGCACTCATACAAAAAAAAACACCCCCAAACCAAAATATGCAAAAACATGTGCTTTATGATGTACTGCCAGGTGTTTGCAGGCTGCTGTAAACAGCACAGAGGAAGTCAGACTGTGCCCTGTTTGATGCTCTTGTGGTCAGATTTCACAACTGTGCGTCGGTGCAAGTGTTAGTCAGTGCGTCTGTTGTCTCAAACCTGTCACTGTAAAAAAACATGTGTCATTCAAATATCGTCCTGTGAAAACTCCCCTAAAGACTGACCTTTGAAAGCTTTTCAATTATTAAACAGATAAAATATAATCGTCTGACTATTTGTAATACAGGCGCTTTAGATAAGCAAAGTAAAGATAGATACTGACTGATGGTTTTGTTTTGTCATTTTACCCACTTCAGCACTTGGGTCAGTGTATACCACGAGGCACCTTTGATTATAATGGGCTTTTCAAATGTTTTATAGAAAACTTAATTAAAAAATATAGTATAATAGGTATCGGTTTACCCTGATATAAAGTGTTGAGTGTGTGCCTTCAGGAAACTCTGTAAATCACATAGAGCTGAAGCTTAGCAGTCAGAGGACACCAAAGGGAAAAATCAGCTACTATTCTGTATAAAATATGATCAAGTTTCCCTGAAATCACTGAATTATGTTATAAACTTTTTGTTCAGCAATCAGTGAGCAGCCCTCAGAATCACTCACAGACTGTATCAAACAGGAAACACTCGGCTCTGATGGCGTCAAAAGCGAGAAAGCGATTCATTGGATGCATAAATAGTATACGCCCCCGGCTCAGGGTGAGTCATCAACCACTTTTTATTGCTTGTCAAAATGACAAACTGTAAAATACCTGAAAATATTAGTTTTAACCTTTGTTGAGCCACATACTGGTAAACATGTGACATATAAGGCTAGACATATGTGATGTATGTATATGTGAACACTTAAACATCAATTTGGGGCTTTAAGCACATACCACAATAACAGCTGAGCAATCAGACCCTTGGTCAACTTTCTTCTTTCATGTACATGTATTATGCTACATCTCGAGGAGGTTTAGTGCCACATGTGAAATATTTATTTGAGTTCTGACTTTATTAGAGTTTGATTCTTTTACTTTAAACTCAGAACTCAAATAATTTTTTTTTTTTTTTTTTTTACACGGGGCCCTCATCTATCTTGTCTATGTTGAAAAAACAACCACATTTTGAAGATTGTTAAAAGATCACATCAAGTCAAGTTAGTTAATGTTAGCGAAATGCATCTAACTAGTGTTTTGCTACAGATTAGGTTGCAATTAGATAGATTAGATTAGATTAGATAATACTTTTTTATCCCACAACGGGGAAATTCACTTGTTTACAGCAGCGAAAAAATAGTCAAGGAGGGAAAACACAAGTGTACATATTTACAAAAAGTACTAAAGTAGAATGTGCTAAAACAAGTACTAAGGTAGAACATAAACTTTAAAAAAAAAAAAAAAAAAAATTGCAATGGAGAACAAAAAAAATAGCAATGGACAAAAAAAATCGTGCTATCGTGCTTTCATCAGCTAACTATCTATTATCCTTAAAATTTGGTCGTCTTTTTAACAAAGTTGAAATCAATCATTCGCATAAAACTTTGGGTCTGTTGCAGTGAGAGAGAGAGATCACTTTAGGCCATATGAAAAGCAAACAGAGAAATCTTTAGCTAAACAACTTTTAACTTTTATTTTAAGTTTTTTTTAAATATCTGCAGAAGGATGAGGAAGATCAAACAAACAATTTAAATATGTACAAGATAAAATGAATCATTTACATATTCATAAGCTATGGGAACATCCTTATCCGGACATCTGGAGAGAAAGAGCGAGAGAGAATGCTCAAATCTGCCTTGGCCCACACAGGAGAGGGACAGACCCTGGCACTGTTAACAGGCGGCGTGCGTGGGACAATATGAACAAACGGAACAAAATCTTTTTTCAGTCTGATCATTTGAAGGTTTAAGTCACCCTAAACAATCTGGAAAGGCAATCCGGCACCTCTGGGATATTCCTCACCCCAAGGCCCCAGGAAAAGCAACAAACAGTGACGAAACCATATATTGACAAGCATCTGTCATGTGATGCAAACTGCCCCCAAAAGTTTTTTCCATACAATCAGTAAAACAGTAGATACATTCCTTTGAGTGTTTGAGCCTCCACACATAATCAGAATTTGATCCATTCAGTGTAATAACATTTGGAAAGTTTAGAAGAGTCATACATTTAAAGCACTTTATTCAAGTTAGCGCGGAGTGTGTGGAGGATCCACACATGGAGCAGAGAAGAAACTGGTGAAGTCACATTATTTGAGTTGACAACTCCTCCTTACATCACTGAAAGTCCAATAAGATATGATATAGTGACTATAAGGATTATTAACATTACTGCACTGGCTGGTGTTAGTTTTAGTATTATAAACAGTATTATTTTGTTTTGTTTCTGACTTGCTTTGTCTGGCTGATAATATTAAACCCTCGAAACATTGAATATAAGACTTAAAATAGATAACTGCATCATTTCACGCTCTGTGAAACAGGAAACAGATGCCCACCCCCAGCCCTTCCCGCTCGTCACTGCAGTACATGAGGTTCCACCGAAGTCTGAGGTTCTCACACCTGCCATATCCCATCGTAACCTCTACTGATCACGCTACTGTAAAGTCTCTTAGTGTTGTTCTCTTGTTTTGAGAACATTTAGACCAAATTAACTGTTCACAAACCGCTGAAAAACTGCTCAAACATCTCTCTAACCTGGAAAAAAAATTCCTGATGTTAAAGAATGTGAAAGAAAGTGAGAGAAAACAGACGTGGGGAGAGATTGTGAAAGTGATAGAACCACTGTATGACCTTCTAACATCCTGTCTCCTCAACCACATTCATGCATTTCACCTTTAACAAACCAGAGAGGAAACAAACATAACCTTTCTCTATGGAAAATGTCTGACGTTACAGCGGCATTTCGTTGCTCATCTGTCCTTTTTTGTAGTGGTGACCCATTAAATATTCAACAATTAGTTGCCCCTGCGGGCTTCAAAACCTCTCCCACTGACTCTCACTTTCAGATTAATATCGTCTTTGAGAAAACATATCATGTCTGTGGCTTTGATACGGTGCATCTTTCACTCAAACCAGACCAAATAAATCTCCCGAATGACATGTCATCGTGCCCTCCGCATAATTGTTCATCACTTTCTGTGGTTCTCACAGCACGTATTGGAATGTGTTGATGAAAGTGTCGTTCTGTAAAAGCTATTACAATGACGTTAAGAGTGGGTTTGAACAAGACTTCTTACGGTCTTTTTTTCTCTATATCTTTCTTTATGACTGAGGAGACAGACAGACAGACAGACAGAGAAAGCTGAGGTTGCTAGCAGTCTGTTTAGTTTAGTGCTCCTGGGGTGCTGCCAGGCAAATGAGAGACCAGCAGATGGCTGGAATGTGGAAAATGCCAAAGATCAGAGGCCAGCAGAGACACAATGAGATTAGAGGGGAAACAGAAAGCAACCACCCAAAACTGAGCCGTAAACATCCTTGTAAGCTGTGTGTGTGTTTGTTTGTTAGAAAAGATGTTGCGTGCTTAGAGATTTCTGTTGTTGATGTGCTCCTTGGATTGTCCCCACATGGTCATTTTGTTGAGGAGGCACAAAACTTTTAGTTTTAGGTGTTTTTCACAGTCAGTCAAAGCAAAGTTTCATCTTTGTAGGTTTAAACTTTACGGTAAAATGTGTGCTCGGTGTAGTCATATAGACAAGTATTTGAACTGTTTGAGAATCAGGATAAGAAATACTGCATTACATCTCTACATGCTCCATTTCTACAAAATAAATCTATATGTAAGAATGGGAAATTAAGAAAAAAGAAAATAAGAAGTAGGCTATGTAAAATAGGTGCATTATGCTGCAATATATAACAACAATACAGTATACATACAAAAAAAGAGTTTCCAAAATCTAGCACAGATGGACTATAAAAGGTAAATGTGCAGATTTTGCACATTAAAATCAGCTTACAGCCCTGTGTGAGCTGGTGACTTGTCCAGGGTGTATACCCCGTCTTTTGCCCAATGTCAGCTGGGATAAGCTCCAGCCCTCCCGTCACCCTGATAAGGACAAGTAATTATAGAAAATGTATAGATGAATGAAAGTCTGCTTTCAGGTCTTGGAGAGTACTCCAGCATTTGTGGGAAAAGTTGTATAAAACCTTGTGTGGCTCCAGAGGGAGTTGTGCGATGGTGCAGATAAATTGCAGATAAATTCAAGTGATGTCACTCAAGTCAGCGTCAGTTGGGACTACAAGATTGAAAATAAAAGAATGCTGGGGGTGTGGAGTAAAAAGAAGTGAGGCCTCTGAAGCCCACTCGTCTGTTATCGCTACAGGTGTAACATAGTACTATTTCCAGTGAACCGTCTCCCTTGTCGTACTTGTGGGTTATGTAGGCGCCAGGTTTTGATGATGAAAAAGAAGCCGAGGGATAAAAAGACAATATCTCTGATTCTGCTGCATTAGTGTTGATGCTTTTTTAAAAGGTTTCCATTGCGAGTCCAATAATGTTACAGATGTATGACGCTAAATAGGTAAAATAAAGATAAAGAGAAATGAAAAAAGAAACCACTTCAGTCTCCTTTTATGGTTAAATGGTACTGGATAAACTCTTGATAAATACCTGGTAACCAAAATAAAATAGACATTTTTTCTTCGCTCACTTTACACAAGTTCACTTCAAAGTTTTTTCATCCGACAAGCAATCACATAATTTTATCCTCAAAGACTTCAAGACTCCAAATCAAGCATCGTGCACAGCCTATAAATCCACTCCAAGTATAATTCAGTGAATTGCTATAATTAAACTCACAGATGCACTGAAGAATTACAGTAACACAAGGGCTGAATCTGTAATCAAGAAACTGCAGCATTACTTTCAAGCAAGTTTATAAAAAAAAGCTCCAAAGAGTTTGTTTCTTTTCAAGAAACCTTGTGCTTTCAAGAAACAAACGTACATTATACTCCAAATAGCTATGGCAGTACAAACAAGGAACATGTAATTATTGTTGGGTCTAATCAAGTACAGTATACAACTAACTGACTATATTATAAAGTTGCGAGCAGAATGTGTGCGAGAGAGAGTGTACAAAGGTGTTGCACAAATGCAGTAATGTGTAAATGACTGGTGAAGCATTCATGTTCGAAGGGTGTAAGGTTGTCACTCTTCCTCTTTGCTCACAGTATGGTGCTTTTTTTCTTTTATTGTTCAGACAATGGCAGCAGCGCAGACGAAGATTTAACAAAGTGACATTTTGCATAACATCTGGACAACAAAGTAGCCATTTAGTGGATTGGCAGCCGAGCCTCAAACACGTCTGAAAGTGAATATGTTTCATTTAACTTGCTGAAAGTAGATTTTTATAGCAGATTGCTGAGTATGTTTGAACATCAGGTGCTTATTTCTATATGAGTGGACCTGTACTGTGTCAGCATGCTTATGTTTGTGCGCGTGTCTGTGTTTTTTTTAAACTATATTGAGGTAGCGTAGCGCTAGAGCTGTTGTGCGAGTATGCACTCAAGTGACAACACTCTCCTTTCATTACAAAATTGATAGAGAGGCTTCTACAGTTTCTATTATCTCACCTTTTAGAGCATCAGCTAAATTACCTGCCAACAACAGGGCACAGCGGATACATTCAGTTGAGAGTGTCCAGTCATCATTAACTGTGTTTGTGTATCATCATAATGTGGTATTTTCTAATCATAATGATTCATTGCAGAGGTACAGGATTTAAATGTCAGCCCAGATATTTCACCATGCAGCTCACACAATATAGACAAAGTGTACAGCACTGTTTTTTTTATATAAAATCTTTAAAATCAAATTAAGCAGAAATATATATTTATGTTTGTTTACTAATTCAGACACAGTATGAACTTGGGGATCACACTTAGACTAGAGACAGCCATCTACTTACATACTACGGCTTTCATTCTCAGCACGAAAAGAAAATTCCATATGGTGCAAGTCGTCCCTTGATGGAGAGATGGAAGATTGAAGAGAGTGGAAAAAAAGAGCTCATTACTGGTAAGATTAGTTTCCCTCTTCAGTGTTCAATACATAAAGATGAACATGATACGTTGTGTTTTGAAATGGCCAAAGTAAAGATGTGTAACAACGTGTGTGTTGTTGTCAGCCATTGTGACATTATTTTTTTGGTTTTATCTTCAGGTTTGTTGCTTGTCGTAGCCATGAGTCATAACTACTGAACTTGGGTTGCGACCCATCACCACTCAGAGTTGGCAACAACCACTTAGATGTGGATTTGATTTGAAGTCCATCAAAAATTCATAATACAAAATGTGCTAAACCGAATTAAATTGTCAAACGACATGTAAATGCTATTTAAAATGTGAACAAAATGGATGTAACCAAAAACAGAAAATGATAACAGATGGTGCATTGTCAAAAGCAGGACTTTTGGACTAACACAATTCTGGCACACTGGCAGTCTGAACAGTCCCCAGAGCACTGTAAAAAGGCCTTTAATACAATTGTATGAAGGCATCTGATAAAATGACTTCATGCTGTATTATATAACCACAGTTTAGAGAAAAACTGAGTCAACATGAAATGAATGTAGAAGATAAGAATGATAAGAATTTTGACTTCCTCTACCGAAAATCTTATTGTCACGGTTTCCCAGAAATCTACAAATATTACCCAACAAAAGGCCGTAATGTATTCAAGCACCAGATTTAAGATGTTGTAACATTACAAGTAAACACATCTCTTACATAATCGAACTAAATCTGCAGTTTTAGTAAGTCACTCAGTATGGTGCTATTTTACGATGAGATTGCAGGGTGAGACACAACATTACTATATATTGTTCCATAGATGGATGCACACAGTTCATTGACACAGACGTACACAGTCTCTATCCCTATTACACTGCTGCAGTCGAGGGATAATAGAAAAGAGAGCATGCTGGAGCACAGCCAGCTGAGCGATCAATTGAACACAACTGCAGCTCGATTGCGGTGTGTGCGTGTTAGACAGAGAGAGAGAGGGAGAGTGCCTGTGTGTAAAGATATTTAGTGTGGCAGGGTCGACCTTGCATGGAAAAGCAGCACTGTGGATGTCGAGGATGCCGTGTTTTTGCCGTACAGAGGAGATAAATCACTCAATCTAATATGTCCAAAACGGCCAAATAACTAATAACAAATCTGAATAACAAAGTTAAACTAATTTATAATCAGTGAGATTAAATCCCTAAGAGGGAAAAGTTAAAAGAAATGAGGAGCCTAATATGCAAGAATGCAAATAAGGGACTCAGCTGACTGAAAGAAGATAAATAACAGCAGCAGAAGATGTGGTAAAAACCATAAAGCAGTGAAATTCTCTGAAATTTCCAAACAGCATAGCACCGACTTCCTGTTTGCTTTTGTGCCCTTCACTGCAGCAGCATCCACTGCATCCTGTTCATACAACCTAAACAAAGATTTAGATTGGTTCAGTGTTATTTCTCAAATCAGTTACTTAGCAACGTGTGTTTATGTATATTGGGTTTTTTTTTTTACTTGTTTCTTGGGCTGCACAACATAAATATGTTACAAAATTGAGACTACGGACTTTGAAAGAATCAAATATTGGTAGGTAAAATACCTTTGATTAGAAGTTAGCTATGTAACTGAAATATAATATGAGGCTGTAGAAGATTAAAGCTTTATCCTTGCCAAGCCTTTCTGCTAAAATCACAGAAGTAACTAACTACCGTCTTCATCATGTGATTATTATTATTGTTATTATTATGGCATCATTCTGTGTTTTACCTGTAACTCTGCCTGTTTACCCACTGAACTCACATCTATGTCCTCTTCTGTCACTCCATCTGTCACTTCATGTAGCACTCTGTCCTCACTTCATGACTCCATCATCTCTCAGGGTATCTGTGTCCTGTGAAGGACACAGCAAACAGGGGAGAAACATTTTTCGGATGTAGACACAATCCTTCTTCCTGTTTTGGTCATCTGAAATTAAACCATACGTAGTTGTGCAAGCACCTGTGAAGAGAATCCTCCCTAAAAATAAAGAGCATTCCTTCTTTCTGTTTTACTATTTTTGCCTAAAACATCTGCTGACCCCTGTCTTTGCAACAAATGACACAACCCCTGTGTGTGTGTGTGTGTGTGTGTGTATTATAGCTTGCCTGTGCGTGAATCCCTGGCCTGCTGTGTATGTTACCAGAATAGAACAATGCATAACTAAAAGTAGGACGATGACGCAGGATATGAATAGATTAAAAGCGTCTAGGAAAGGCAAAAAAAGTCCACTTTAAAATAGTCCAAAACAGAGTAACGCATCACTGATTACATCACAGCACGGCACAGTAAATCTGCAGATAATCTGCAGGCGTAAACACATCTCGACTTACCAAACTGCCAATTTACCATACAGTAAATAGAACTGCTGCCACTCCTAACTGTGGGTCTTCCAACACGACGACATATTTTTGTGACAGAGCGATAAGTTGATTCTTATGAATATTTGTGAAAGAGTGAGATACACACAGATATTTTAAAGGAGCCATACAAATTATTCAAACATCTTATATACGCTATATCAACTGAGAAAGTGTGTGCTTGTGTTTGTCCATGTGCACTCTGCTTCTGCCTCATTCTGCAGGGCAACAGCCAGATAATCTCCAGAGTGGGTGACTGACTGAATGCTGCTATTTTAGCTTTGCACTGTCTGCGTCTATGAATCACTGTGCTGGGTCAGAGCAAACAGAAGAAGAGCGGTCATTACTGTAATGGTGCAAAGAAAAACGTAAGAGGGCTTTCCTTCTGCTCTTTTTGAGTCCAATTACACACGAGTGTGACTCTCAAGGGTAAGTAGGCAGAGAACATGCAGCTGACATAACTGGATCTCATGGCGTGATGAAAGCCCGAGAGGAGCCTCTGATATTACTGTGATAATCTTCTTTTCTCACAACCATGAACATCATGTACATATATGCACTCTGTGTTTGTACTGTACATTCCTCTCCACCTGCTTTACATCATTCAGTGTCATCATGATATAATATGGTATTATTATTTTTATTTTATATACTAATGCGCATACAATAGCAGAGGAGAAAAAAAAAGAAATAGCATTCTGACTATTAATATAACTGCAAACATAAAACAATGTGCATATCGCACCTACGTATATCCATGCACACATTGCACCTTTTATATCTGCTGCTACTTAATTTTATTCAATATCTACCTCTCTACTGTATGGTCCCTAACGAAACACTGTCTTGTTTCACTATGTACTGTGTGTGTGGTGGAAATGATAAATATAAAAAAAACATAAATAAATCTAAATGAAACCCACTTGACTTAGACTTTACTAATATTATTTCAAAGTCTAACAGTGAATTACGTTCTGAGAGTAATTAAGCATGCGAGGCAAACTGTATATGTAGGCCAGTTGCAGTGGCAACATTGATTAGACTCTCATTAAAACACATGAGGAGAAAAAGCGGACAATATAATGAGATAGTAACTGAGCGAGGTGTGATGTGATGACATGCATGTTTCAGTGCTGGATGTTCCCAAGCTGAGCTCAGGCTTATCAACAACATCTTACAGTAGATGGTCTCAGCTGTCACTGTTTGGGCTTTTAGGTTCTGGATCAGTGGAGCAAATAAAACACATTTTTTGGAACAAAAGCTGCAGAGGAGCAGAGGATGTAAACAAGCCAAGAGTCAGATTTGGTCACAAATACAACATTGTGTTGTCCTTACATCAGACCACCTCACTGTCACTTTACTACTCTCATTTGGAAAGCTAATAAACAGTTCAATTGAGGAAGGAGTGAGGCCAGGGAGGAGGAGATGGATGGTGAGGGTCAAGCAGCACAGCTGCACTCACAAAAGACACTTGGACAGAAATAACTTGCTCAATGCTTCCCCCCGATGGGTAAAAAGAGCACGTTATTTTAAAGAGCATGTGTAGTCAACATTTACATGATGAAAAGAAACGCCTGAAGCAGTTCCTTTGAAAAGAAATCAAACACAAAGTACATGTTAGTTTCCTCTGCGTCTTCCTGCTGTGCAGTATTTTACAGCTTGGGATTTCCATCAGAATCTATAATACTAAAATTCATGGCCTGAATACAAAATAGTAAACATTGCTTAGATTTTAATGATGTCTCTCATTAGATTAACATTTGTAAGAGAACAGCAGCTTGACCTGAATTCTCACAGATGACACAGTGGATGTGGTTTGATTCCTAATGTGGTTAGTAAAGGTTTTTATAAACTAGAAAGGGCATATGACAGCAACAAGGCAATGCAAACATTTTTTTTTCACTCATCAACTCTTTTGATGACTGTTAGTGAATGATCAGTGGTGGCTTTCCCTCTGCTCGGTCATTTCTTTATTGGTGTTTTGCTGACATCTACTGGACAGAATTAAATGTTATGTTA
This sequence comes from Larimichthys crocea, assembly GCF_000972845.2. Lineage (NCBI taxonomy): Eukaryota > Metazoa > Chordata > Actinopteri > Sciaenidae > Larimichthys > Larimichthys crocea. Next base: position 14,078,232 of record NC_040022.1, read on the forward strand.
AATGTTATCCAAAATGATTAGGTCATTTGTAATTACATAAGGATTCATAAAATAACATAAATATTATTTTATATTTATAAAGTCAAATAGAACAAAGTAAAATATAGACAGTCATTTTTTCCTTTCATGTGGACCTACAGGCAGAGGCAGAAAAGCAAGCACTGAACTGACCTTGGATTATAGTTATCTCAAGTTTGTTCAAGGTTAGAAATGATAAGTAGCTTCTGTATCACCCACCACTTCCTGTCATGTTGAGTGTTTGGTGATTTAGCAGAGGCAGCATAAGAAATATGTTGTAACGGTATCAATGACAACCCTCCCACAGATGATCTTATTAAGGTAAGTGACAGCGTGTGTATGACACATGTCCATTTGCGCTATTTAAAATATTATGAAATGACACAGCTCTGCAAACAAACAAACCTCCTAGCAACAGCATGCAAAATGAGTCATGGATATGATAATGATTACTAAGGGTGACATCTTGTTTGGACAGTTTTATATTTAGTCTGTATTGATATCTTACTCTATTTTATTTTAATCCAGATATTTGTTTTAAAAATGTGATATAAATCCATTTATTAATACTACAGAAAACTTGACTTTAGTCAAAGGCATCGACAGAACTGTATATAACATAATTTGAAGGACAGGTCTGAGTTGTCTCTGTTACCATTATTGTTAACTATTGGATGAAAAATAAAATAAAGTTGCCCCAAGTAAATAAAAGGTGCTTATACTACAAAGAATTGCAGATGCTATTAAAACTGAAACTGTTTGAGCTTTTAATACTTTAAGTATTAAAGCTAAAGCTTGTTTTGTCCGACTAATAGTTTAAACTTCTAAATCATCAATTAAATTAATAAACAAATAAATAAAAAAACAATCACCAATGAAAATCACTTTTGTAAAAATTTCTAATAAATTTTCTGCCAACTGATTAATGGACTAATTGTTTCAGCTGTAGTATATATTGATGGGTATATCGTTATATATTTAAGCACTTTATATGTTTTGTAAAAAAAACATTTTGTTGCTCAAATTACAAAGTACAAGTACCTCAGATTTGTACTTAAGTACAGAAGTACTTAAATAAATATATTAGTAGTTATTATATATTGTATGTAACTATTATAATAATAGTTACATTACACCACTGCCTGTGGCTCACTGACATATACTCGTCACCCTGGCCCTGTTTCACCCCACAGTCTGGTATTTCACCCCTCGCTTCTCAGTGAATGTAGGTAATGGTTGCTAAACTTAGATCTCAGTGTGACAAATGAGGATTTCCCTGACAGCTGAGAAACTTCCTGCAGGTCAGCTGATGTGTGTTATCGCAACCAACATGTAAACTTCATGGCAACCTGCTCAAATGTCACATCTGGAAGTTTGTCATTATTACTAAAAAAGGAGGCACGAGGACATGCGAATGCTATCTAAAACTGATTATCTTTCAACAAAAATACACACAGTACAGAATGACAGTAAGAGGAAATAATGACTGCAAGATGATAATGCCGTTCTATGCGGGATTTTGAAACTTTGGTGCCCCCCAATGATAGTTTGAAGGCACTGTGGTAGTCAGCAAGTCACACTTGTCACATGTTTTTTTGTACAGAGAAACAAACTGAGAATGAATGAGGTTTACTAAAATTTATACCATTATTCACTGAGAGAAAAAAGAAGAAGAAAGGAAGCATTCAAATAAAATGTAACTCATACTGTAGCATCTTTAAAAATTGTAGATGAATGTATATTTCTCTGTCCTGTCTTGTAAAGGCAGTCAACTGTCACTCATCTCCAAGGTCCAATGTGTAGGATTTAGTGGAATCAATAGACTGCATAAATCAAACTTGACATAGTCTCCATAACATCACCCAGAGGTTTCTGAAGAGCTGTTGTAAAGCTTAGGGAGTGGTGGCTCTGGCCGTCACCATGAGCAAAGACATGGAGCGCGAGCAGAGCTAGGGTGGGCTGAATGAAGCCTGACTGCTGAAACCAAGCCACCCACCTGTCAGTCAAAGTGGCCACACTCTTAATTATGCATAACTCTAGGCCTTAATATAATTTGAACAGGTATATTATATAAAAATTCATCCCCCATACACAACAGAGAAATTAAATAGTTTTTTTTTTTTTGTATCACGCTGTAAACATTTCCTCTCTGAAGTTGGGTATTTTAACATGGGGGTTTATGGAGATTGACTCACTTTTGTAGTCCAACCTCAAGTGACCATTTAAGCAGTTGCAGTATTTTGGCACTTCCCTGTGGCCACTCGCAGTATTGCAAAAAAAATAAATATTATCAAAGAAACATTTCTAAAACAGGACACCAAACTGCAAACAAGGTCAGTTATGACTCTTTCTATCATGACTTTTTGATCCATGGAGTTTTATATTTGTAAAACATTCCTCAAGACTTGACGTCAACACAATGTAAAGTCTATGAGCTGGGCAGGAATTCACAGTCGGGGTCAGAGGGAGAAACACTAATCTGCCTATTCACTGGACCGCATAACCAGGAGGTACAGTAAAACCGGAAGCTAGAAAACTTTTTTTGACAAATGTGCCAGATGATTATTCTCATTAGATTGAATAGACGTCATAATTGGGTCATGTATCCAGTTCTATAATCCCTCCATGAAGAGGGCCTGTGGCATTGGTACATACAAAAGACTGATTCTAATGTAACCAAAAACAATGGTTATTGTTTATAGGTGATTTCACACTAATGAAAACATTATATATTTTTTACAGTAAATTTCATACAGCAACCTTACTTTCATATATTACAGATTCAGTTTCAGATTTCAAATTAACTTTCAGATTTAATGTCATTTATATTTAAACCAGGACCTCAGTCCACTAAGCTTTTACTGTTTGGCAAAGCACATAACACCCGAAAAAAAAAAAAGATGATTTATCGCCACGGACTTTAATAAGCACATAGCCTATCATTTGCACACACACCCACAAATACACCCACACATACCGGTCAATACAACAGCCCTCAGGGTCTTTTGCAGCTGAATGGCATGCCCTTTACAAAAGGTAAGTGCTTTACATGCTGCCTCAACAGGTTTTGTGCCACCAACAAAAAGTCTGCATAGTCTATTCAAACACAGGACACACACACACACACACACACACACACACACACACACACACACACACACACACATGCACAAAGTCTCACAACTTCATAAGCAGACACACACATGTACAAACAGACACACACATACGCATACACCTCCCTCAAACTGAAAGACCATTGCTTTTCTCCTTAAAGGGGCAATAAATACTTTGTAGCTGTGCCAACAGACAGCCTCTCTTTCACAGTCAGCCATTGTCTGAAAGAAACCCGGTAAACAATGGCAGTAAGAAAATATAAAGTAGTAATGTAAAAATCTGAAGAAAAACTTATTTTATTCACAGTACTGAATATGGACTTAGATGTTAGCCTTGAAACACCTGTATTACCACCTACAGGCAACAACTGATAAAGAGTCACAATAACACTAAAATGTTCAAAGTTGTAAAATACCATATTTCCCACAGCAGATGACTTTATATTGCATTAGGAAGATTAGTTACATAAATGTAATGTCGTGAATAAACAAATGTCACAAAAAAATCCTTTAATGTGAAACGTTGAAATGTTTTTTGGTCATACCCACACTTAGCAACACACTTGCAGTAATTGGAAGAAAATGGAAAAAAAAAAAAATTGTTCATTTTACTGCTGAGCTCATTTGTCACTAAACATTACAATCCAGATACAGACAGACACACACACACAAAGCACACACAAAGAGGGAAGTGAACGCTTGCTGAAAGCTAAATTGAAACATCTTGCAGTCATGATGCCATGACTCGCCATTGTTTCCGGGCCCAAAGAGTTGTAGCAGAAGAATGGGAGAAGCGAGAGGAGATGAAGGAACAAGGGGAGAAAGGAGGACTTTGCCACCCATTGGCAGAAGAAAGTGAGCGGAGACTGATATTAGGCGGTCTGTTTTGAAAACTGGTAGACACCCCTTTGCATACACTCTCTCTCTCTCTCTTTCTGCCTCATTTTCTCTTGCTCACTCACCCTCCTTCCACCCCCAGCCTCTGTCTCTCTGTCTCTCTCTCTCTCTCTCTCTGACCCCCTCCTCCTTCCTCCTGCATCCCCCCTCCCTGGGAAAACAGGGACAACAAATTAGCCTTCTTTTCTCGGCAAGGCCTGGGGAGGAGGACACTTGGACAGCCCTCAGAGTGTCCGCCTGGAGTTCCCATGGACCCCTCTTGCCCCTTCCCCTTTCAGCCGGCGAGGAAGCAGTCATTGTGCCAGCACCTGTCTCTGAGGAAATTGGTAAAAGTGATGGCTTTGTTAGCCATCTCCATGACAACCAGGAGAAAAGAGCGGGGCCAGCGAGCAGGGATTGGGGTAGAGGAGAAAGAGTGGGAGAGGGAGGGGAGGGAGTTAAGGGGTTTGACAATAGAGTAGCAGTTGCATCGCTTTGGCTTTGCCAGGGATCTACGTGAGGATGCTGTGACTTGCTGTGCGTGTGTGTGTATCTGGGAGGGGTTATTGTGTGTGTCTATAAATGCAGAACTTGTAAGTAGCGACCAGTATAGGAATGTCTACCGACCATCTCTCTCTCTTTCTCCCTCTCCCTCATCCCTGTGGGTGACACTGTGACATCCACCAGTGAAGCAAGGCAGGAGTGTGAATGGGTTGAAAGCAACAAGGTCAGTCACATCATGTCCAGAGAATATCCCCCTCGGAGCAGACAGTACACACTTTTAATAATTAGTTTCCTCGCTGTAGCCCAACTCAGACACTCATGGTAGAAGTAAATGAGAGATACAGAAGTCTGATTTCTGACATTTCGGTAAATAAAACTGGTCTTATGCATAAATGACTCTGAGGATTTTGTTGTTTTATATTAAAAAAGGAAAGCACCCATCTCTGGATTTTATCTATTGCAAAGGAGAAATTGATGCAGACGTCGTTTTCAGCCTTTAGAGCTGCATCATTGCTTCACCTAACAAATGAAATTCAGTGAGATATCAATATTACAACACTGAAAAAAAAGGCTGATATCCCCTGACAGGACGTTAACTGATATAAAAAGACCAGAAACAGTTACACACACCTCATGTCCATTGAAAACAGAGTCCAAGTCATATCAGTTTTTAGTCTTTAGTGCTAGTTGATGGCAATACTGCCACTCGACCAGCAGATGGTAATCATTCACTGGTTCTTGCAGGAGCAGGACGTCTTCAGAGGCCAACAGCAAAGTTTTATGTCCACATTTTTAACAGACCCAAGGGAGTTACCTATTACTTACTTCAGTTATGGTTCCATGAAATGTTTAGATTAAATATTAATATGATTAAAGGTCTTCTGAACAAATGGTGCGTGGGATGAGAAAAAAAGGAAAGTTCAGCCTTTAATCCATTCCAGCCCACAAAGTGGGTAAAATGTTTTTTTAAAAGTTCTACCTTAATTGATAATTGATTTGTTCAGTTTATCAGTGGTAACCCCTTCATCTGTATTGTATGCTTTAATCAGATTTACTACACAGAGTTCTTAGAGGTCGCATAAAAAAAACAGTATTTGCCTAGCTTTTAAAGCTCATTCCTCTAAAACACACAGAAATGGCCATAAAAAGTAAAGAATTCCTTTAAATCTTACAAGGTCACATAGGAGATTTGTGTGTCTGTGTGTGTAAAAGAGAGAGAGAGAGTGACCGCATTTGAATATATGATTGATGATGCCTCCTCTGTTAAAAAATGCTGCATATCAAGATGAGAGGAGAAACAACTATATTAGTGGTCAAGGCCAGGAAACTTCTGCCACTCACATAACCACAAAGGCCATTTTGAAACCCCCACTTGAAGGTCTGAGGCTTCACCACTGGTGTCTCATATAGGCTAATATCTAACGGAGGGAGTCATATTTTAGCTCTCTGTGCCGCCTGTGATGTTAGGTAGAGGAGAAGAATAAGAATAAAGTCAGAAGAGAGGCAGTTTCTTTTAACCGTGTGATCAAATTTGAACCTAAACATGAGTGACAGGACCAAGGGTGATGATGCATGTGTCTCCCTGTATACCTGGGATTTTGAGTCAGATATGGTGTAATAAACTTGATAGGCATGTGTGACTTCTACCTTTCTTATACAAGCACAAAGGCCGTCATCTTTATATACATTATAGTTAGGTATATATGTACAATTTAACATGCACACATTTATTTCTGTGACCAACTTCAGTCACTTCATTGGACCGTTGGCAACAATGCAGCTCCACTCGAGCAATAGAATCATGATATCTTCCCTAAAAAACATTTTTTAAGGTCTGTTTGACGTCTTTTCCTATCTCCACCCAAATTTTTACAATGTCACATATAGTATTATCGTGCAGATACAGTTACAGTCAAACCAAATATTGGACTTTCATGCTCAAACTTATTATTATTATTTTTTTATTTAACCAGGAAATGGATGTGATATTTTTAGCTGGTGGTTCCAAACCTCGGGGTTGGGACCCACCAGGGTTTCAAAAGATTTATCTGAGAGATATTATAAATTATATAGATTATCTTGATTTTTGCTAAAAAAAATTTATTTCTTTTCTTGTAAAGTATTCAATACATTACAGGGCCTTTAAAAATCCTAGAGTTAAAAAAAAAACTGTTTTTGGTTAAACTGCTCACAACTCACATTTGCACAAAGGGCTCACAGGTAGACTTTGCTTCATTTTAAGTGCTCACAAGTCAAAAAGTCTGGGAATCGCTGTTCTTGAGTATTCAGTCTCTGTGGATGTGACTTCACTGAGTACTGTACGTCTGATAATCTCATGACTTTTAGAAACAGCATGAACATCTTGTCTTTTATGTGGTGCAACATTTCCATTTCATCTCCTCCAGAACAGAAAATAAAATTTGATGAGTAGCCTTGAAAATAATTGGCCCGGTGCACAACTACTCCTGCCCTACCGTTCTCTGCATACAAGTGTCATTCCAAACAGCATCTGTGAATATTGCCATATGGGAACAAAATGAACGCGGTGGGTTTACGAATGCCTCTAAAAGTGTCTTCACTGCTGTCCAGGGGCTGTGATTTATCCCCTCTCTGACGTGAGGCTGCACTACCTTCGCTGAAACAAAATACCCTCAACATCTGGAGGAGACGTGTATATCTGTGTGTGAATGTGTGTGTTCAAGCATATGCGCCGATCTTCTTTTTGATACAGAGACCCTTGAAATGATACTCAGCCTCCCTACGCAAGATAATGATATATTTCACAAAAAACGAGAAGTCACTTAGATGTTGTTCTTTCCTCCGAACTGTATCTCATTCTCCTTAAAACACACACACATTTGCACATATTGTTGTGCATCCCTCTGTGTTAGACAAAAGGTGTGGGCTGATAGATCCGATCCACAGCACACGCATACCTTCGTCATTGATTTATTTATTCACAGGATACTATTAATTGTGGAGTGACCCTATTACATTTTATGTGATTGATTTTCAAACTACCTGCATGTGGTGGGGCTCTTCCATCTGCTTACTAATGCCTGCCAAAATACACAATGAAATATTTGCGTACACTATTTGTCTTTGCACTGCAGAAACACAAATACACACACAGACACACACTAAACCCAATACTGCAGCTGTTTCTTTCTTCCTGTAAGAGCTGTATTGCCATAGGTAACCAATTTATCAAGACTTAAAAATTTTACAGCCATGCTAGCAGCTCTTTGAGGCTGTGTTTAGGCACAGTGGTGTTTTGAGCTAAATGCTCAAACACGTACACAGTGATAATGCTTATATGTTGATGTGGAGCAGGTATAATATTTACCATCCATCATAGTTTAGTGTGTTAACAGAAGATGATGATGGGAATGTTGATAGTTTTTAAGGTATTTGGCCATGAACCAAAATATTGGACAATTGTGACTAGATGATGTGACAGATTGATCTTCCTGGGAGCACGGAGGTCTGCATATAATTTAATGGCAGACCACCCAACAATAGACATTGAGATATTACAGTCTGGACCACAGTTGTGGACTGATCAACCAACAGAGAGATATGGAGTACTAAATATAAGATAAAGAGTGCAGACAGTTCTCTTTTGGCATTGAAAGCGAATGAGCCGTTAGAAAAAAAAGAAGCTCCAAAACGCACAAAACTCCTACGTTAGCCAAAGTAAATCAAGATAAAACACAAAGGCTCAGTTCAACCAGCTACACTAAAAGTACAGGTAATCATGGGTTGACTGGTTCTAGTGATATCATTTGCATCATCCTTTGTGCGTCCTTGCAATGACAATTGTGTGTGTGGTCATGTGTATGTGTGAATATGCCCACAAGTACAAGTATGTGTGTTGTGCAATTTACTCGGAGCAATAATAGTCTCTAAATGCAAACAACTGTTTCCACATAGTTTATAGTGCCTGGCGTTACAGTCCTTTGGGGAAATAACACAGAGATTTGTAAAAAGCTGGGAAGGCATGCTGTGCTATTTGTTACTAAATGGCTTTACTGTTATTTGGGGCTGGGTTATTTTTGTTTTACAGCAAAAGTCCGTTTTATATGCAAATAAAAACATGGCCAGTGTTTAATTCTTATGGTTCATACATGGTGTAGACGTATTTAACATATTTATTTCGTTGGTTTATTTCAGCAATAATAATTGATGGGGAGTGTATCGTCACCAAGCATGCACAGGGTGACTTGTAGTAGTGTTACGGCAGCTAACACATATAATCAGACAAATATGTTCGCACCTAAAGCCCAGGTTAAGTAGTTCACCTTGCCTGCATGTCTTTAGACTGTGGGGAGGAACCTGGATGAAACCCACAGAGATATGGAAGAAGATACAAATGCCCTCAGAAGACCAACAGGCTTGAAATCTGCAAGATCACAGGGGTACGTTACAGTAAGTTATGACACTTTCAGATATTCATCTGTGAACATTTACAGTTTCATGACCACCAAGTGACCTTCCCCTACTGATGAAGACATTTGATAAGTTCCAAGGCTGCATAATGAGCGAGTGAGTTGAGATTCTTTGTCAGCTTTTCAAGGCTAACTGTCAAGCTCTAATTTCACTAATTTCACGTTCTCCAAATAAGTGTCACTGCAAAATTAACACTGACAACTGGCTGTGAAAGGATATAACCAATAGTGCATGTGTGTGTTTTTGTGTCTGTCCACCAATGTCTCCACTGGGGCCTCCGTCATTGCTAAAGCTGTATGGTTTCATTTCATTGCAAATGTGAATACATGGGGTGCTTTCAATAGGCAATCAGTCACACACTTTGATCCTCTACAAATCTGGCATGCATATTTGAACTCCCATGATTAAAAGCTCAAAATATAGCTGCCCAACCAGTTTTAGGACATTTAACAATTAAATGAAGGTGAAGGAAAATACATGATGATGATATGACTGGTTGCATGTAATTTTAGTCTGGTATAATTAATTATAATGGTATTTCTTTTTGTTTTGTCTTAGGACAAAGATTACAACTAAACTGTGGACAGCATCAGCCAAACAAATCTTATTTGCCAGCAGTGCCCAAATACCACCCTTTTAAATATTTGTACTGTTTGATTCTTTACATATGAGATATGATCATGATGATAATTTGTGGACGCATATCACAGTAGAAAGAATTTTTGCCCTTTTTGTTGTATATTGACCAAAATGTATTTTATTTATCGCTTTATCCACCAAACGTCATCAACGTACTGTGTTACCTGCCCTCAAGATTAATATCTGTACCAACCACTGTGCCACAGCGTTCCCAAACAGCTTGGATTACCCCAGACATTTTTTTCATTCTCCATTTTTCAAAACACAAACATTTTAGAAGCAAGCATGGGTGTCCCTCACTTCATCCTTCTCTCTCTCTCACTTACAGACTGACACACACACACACACACACACACACACACACACACACGCACAGACATCACTGCAAATCGTGCACACAAACACACCGGCAGACACCTTAACCTCAAACCTCAAGCTAGGTGCAGACAGGACCACACATACTGTCTCACACACAAAATGTTTGGAATGCTATAAACATTTATTTCGGTTAAAAAGAAGATTTTTGTGTGTGTAGGTGCATGAGTGTGTGTGTGTGTGTGTGTGTGTGTGTGTGTGTGTCTGTGAGTGGGTGTCTGTGCATGTGCACTTTGTTTTTTGCTGAAAGAGAAGGAAAGTTTAACTACACATGTAGGCCACCAGATAGAGAAAGATCAAACATGACCAAATATTTTGGGTGTGTTGTCCATAAAACGGGACAGGTTTATATATAAAAAGAGCTAAACCCATTGCTGAGTCATTGCTTATCCATGAAACATTTCAGAGGAGAGAGATGTGAATTACCAAAGCATCCTGAACTTGTACTTTTAGTACCTCTAGATCTTTGGTATTAGATGAGTTGACTTTCTCTCTGAATTTACAATAATGTTAAAATGCTAATCCTTTAATTTGTTGTGTTTTTACATTACATATTACAATGATTCCTAATTTTTTTTGTTTCAAATGTATCATACTTTTGCACAAAATGTCCCACTGAACAAGTTGCAAGTCATGTCTATCTATTCCAAATAAATAGTTGTTGTTCTGTTTGTTCATAACTTCATTTTAAGGATAAATGTGTAGGTTTTCCATTTTGGGCTACTATAGAAACATGGTTCAACATGGTGGACTCTGTAGAAGAGGCCTGTAGCCTAGGCTAAGGTGACAAAAACATAACAATTCTTATTTTCAGGTGATACTCTAACATAGTTATACATATAATATTAAATTTAGAGCCCTCTAAATCGTACACACTGGACCTTTAAACTCGTAAAACTACCACTACTTCCTGTGTCCAGTAAAATGTTTCCTGTTGAATCTAAAAAAGCTTTCCTTAACATGGAATAATATGGACCTTTATTGTGTTACAGCCCCGTAAACCAGACTTGAACATAAAAAAGATTCCTGTAATGTCATTTTTTCATAAATTTGTGTGTGTGTGTGTGTGTGTCTGTGTGTGTGTGTCTGTGTCTGTGACTGTGACTGTGTGTCTTTCTGTGGCCATATTCTGTCTTACGGACTGTCCACTGACTGGGAGGTCCTTCAACCACACAGGATAGACACACACACACACACACACACACACACACACACACACACACACACACACACACACACACACACACACTGAAGACAGGGAGCCTGCTGTTTGAACTGTGTGATAAAAAAAAAACCCAATGAGATTCCTTTCTTTTACTGATATCATCTGCTACCCCTTCATCTCATGTTGTTCCTTGTGTTCTGAAGTCTTTAGATCTCTTTCTTTCACTTCAAACCTTTCACTTTGTGAAATATATCAATAACACAGTAGAACTTACCACCTCCACTACCTCATTACAGGTGGCCAACCACACCACACCTTTACAATTACAATTAAAAACCTGACAACCCATTTTGCAACACCATCAAAAAAAGGAAGGAGGAACACAGAGGCAAGAACAAGCTTGACTCTGTTACACAAGAGCCATCACACCTGCCTTATACCTGCTATATAAATATGCAGTCCTCAGATATATGATGATGACCCAACTATTCCTTATTAACTCTTATTAAGTTAAAACACAGGTAAATGGACAACACACAGTTAGAAAGTCAACTAGACACGCGGTTAGACAGACAAGTAGCATACAGAGAAAAGTGCCAGCGCCTTGCGGCAGGGAGTTGCCCAGCTTTTCCCACTCTGGCTCTTCAAAGCCCAGCCCAGATATTTCCTGGTTCTGACACCAGCTTGGCTCTAAGATCATTCCTACATGTGAAGAGAAACAAGAGAAGAATTAGTCCAACTGTGTGCTCAAGTGAAAAAGAATGAATTTTAAGGTCTGGTGACGCAGACAGTTGAACTTTTGTATGAAAAAGAGACATGCATTTATTTGTGAAAGTCCTTGGAAAAACATGCATCATATCGCAGTTGTTTGGGTCGATGACACTTAATGTTTTGCAGCTGGTCTCGAGAAGTTATGGTGAACAAATCTATTTGTTTTTTGTTCCAATAAGACCATCGCTCATATCTTGTAAAATCTTAAATGACAAAAACATGGTTACGCAAACAACAAAGAAAAATACATTCAATATAATTAAAAACTATGAACACTAGCCAATTAGGTAATTATTTATGGTGTCATCTGTGTGGGAAAATCGAATGAACGTCTTAAAAAAGGAATATCTTCTTACAGTAAAAGAATATCTGCAGCATTGTTAAGCAGCAGCGCAGTGAGACATCTTTATCTGTGTCTTTTATGTGTATGTTTGTGTTAATCTCTGACATTGGGTGAACGGGCCTGTTTTGGTTTCCACGGCAGCGGTGAGGGCCCCACAGTGCACTGGCCCTGGAAGTGGCGCAAACACAAACCACAGTATAAGTATGTCTGTGTGTATGTGTGTGTGTGTGTGTGTGTGTCTGTGTCTGTGTGTGTGTGCAAGACCACATTTGAGTGCGTATATGCTGCAGTGCCCACCTCTAAACTCAGAGGGAGGCTTCACACACACACACACACACACACACACACACATACACGCCCATGCAATGCACGCTTACACACATATACACACACTTGCTTTGGCTCTGCTCTCTCCCTGGGTGGTCTGTGCTGCAAATGTTTATGATCTAAACCAAGCTAATCCAACTGGCTTGTTTCAGTGAATTGAGAATGATTTACAAGACGCAGCAACATGGCCAAGGAGGGAGGAGGAAATCAGAGGAAATCTTGCTCCATTTCAAGTCACTGTGTGACTAGACCTGCACACTTGTCTCTACGTCTGTTCTCATGCCTATCTCCATCTGTTTCTGTTTCAGAGCTGTGGTATTCTGTGCTTTTTCATTTGCCCCCCGACTCACCGCTCAGACGGATGTCTTCATTTTGACAAATTAGCCAGGCTTTGACAATATGCAAAATACAAGGGGATCAGTGGATTTGCAGTTGCCTGTGAAGACTCTTGCCCTCGCTCTCAGCTTTTTTTTTTTCTCCCTAAATTCCCACAGAAAAGGGAGAAAGAAAATCTTGACAACAATCTGTCTTTCACACACACTTCTCTTCCTTACAATGAACATGAAGACATGAAGTACAAGATGACGCAATAGCAGCGAAGGGTGTACCTATCGCTGCTTCCGCTGCCAGGGCCTCTTCTTTAAAGTGAAAAGAAAAAAAAAAGGACACTGTCATCCACTTTTTTTTATCTTTCACAGACACATTTGCGTCTTGTCATGTGAGCTTTCAGTGACACCAGTAAACGTTGCAGTCCAGTTTAGTTGAATGTGGAATGTCTCGCACACATCAGCGCTCTGAGGTAAACCAGCCAGGCAGTAATCTCTGTGAGTGTCAGTGGTTTAGGTTGACTTTTACTGCAGTTTCGCCTTTTTGCCAGATCCCCCTTTTTTATGAAGAGAGAGGGATGCCACCTGCACACTGACAACACCTTGTAAACTGGGCGGGTGAAGAGTAGAAACAGAAGAACGCGAAGGACCTTTTATAGCTTGAGCGAGTTGGAAAGTATAACCTGTTGTACAGAAAATGTTCATCTATAACTATTAATATTTATCAGATAAATTGTTACATCTGGGTTTTGCTTTACTTCTATTTTTATTTTACATTTTATCTTTATAAAATATTACCAAAACAATGCTACAGAGTGCACAAACAGTTAGTTTTGGTGATGTTTGTACACCTTTGTGTTTCAGACAAAAAGCAGGTAAGTTAACTGCAAAAGCATTCGTCTAACACGACGGTAAGTTTATTAGCCAGACATGCAAACATATCTTCAGTAACGGCTGAAGAACTTTAAGAACAGAACAGAAAGAATGCATTACAAACTGGAGGCGTATGTTTTAAAAGACTTACACTGCACATGGTTGCATTATAGTAAATGAAGGATCCAGTGGTTTAAAAGCTTGACCAATATAAGGGAATAAAAGTCAGGATATCTTGTCCTGATTCCATTTTGACTATACTTTTTGAATATCTAATGGAAATGCAATACTAAAGTGACAGGGCACCTATTTAAATGTAACACAACACTTTTGCTTAATTGTGCCTTTAATGCTTGGAGTTGTAAACTAATTCCACAATCGGTTGTTTTGTCAGCAACACGTCGTACCAGTCAGAGCATCTCTAATCAATAGGGTTATTAAACATTAAAAATAAATGTACTTTGATGAGTATCATACATTTGTTTTAGCTCTTAGCAGTAGGCTAGGATTACTAGGATTACTGGCTTTTTTTCTCAGGTCATTCTTAAGAAATTGACAATGGAACAACATTGTTTTGGTTCTAATGTATCTATTTATTTCTGACTGAGTGTTTCATTGCTAAATGAACTTAAGCTGAGCATGTATCTGAACTCTTACAGGTAAGAGCATCAGCTGTTCACTTAACTGTTTGTGACATCTCACACGAACCCACTCTCTCTTTTTGTCTGTCTGTATCTCTCTCATTGTCTCTTTCTCTCCTCTTCTTTCCTTCTCTCTATTCTTCTTCAGCTCCTTGTTCTCACCTCTGCTCTTTTCTCCTCATTACGTAAGGACCCTTTCTTCCAAGGACCTGTTTCTCTAAGCTATTTTCACTTCCTCCAGCTTCCTCCTCCAATATTTCAACCCACCAGGCTTCTTCCTTCCATTAGTATTTTATTTTATTATTCTGGCATTCAGGCAATAACAGACAGGCAAGCTTGTTTGTCTCTTTCTCTCTCTTTTTTTATCTCTCCTCTCTTCCCTCCTTTCTCTCGCTCTTCTGGGTTTCGAGCAAGCAGCAACGAGCAGTCAAGCTCATCTCCTGGCCAGAGCAAACAAAACCAAAGCCACATTCCCCAAGCTCAATTTGCTGTTACGTCTCAGCTCTGTGAATTGGGAGTTTTCAAGCTTGAAGTCTGGAGGAGTAGCTGGGTGGCTTCTGGCTGCTAATCGGCTCACACCACTTTGTGTGTGAGCGTGTGTGTGTGTGTGCATGTGTGTGTGAATCCTATAGGAATTCTACGATGGTCAAAGGGGGAAAAAATGTGTGTGTGTGTGTGTGTGTGTGTGTGTGTGTGTGTGTGTTTAAAGCCATTTTTTAAAAATAGTGGTCATTTGGGGAAAAAAAGTCTCCAACATATGACACATAAAATGTTAACATCATCAACAACAACTCATGAAACTAGAATGGTCAATCATCAATCATCGCGTTTTCTATTGTGTTTACTTGTCTGGGTGAAAAATAGCTTCATTTCTCACGTCATCAAATTGTCAAATGCATTAACGTGTCATCCATATATGTGTGGTGATGATGTTTTTAACCATTAATGATGAAATAGTGATGGCCGGCTGTGAATGTGCTCCAGATTTTTCTTTTATGTGAGCTCATGTGGTAGGTTTGTATCATTTTTAACTTTTACCATCTGCTTATTTTATGTATTGTTTCAACTAACAATAATTACTTTCATCCCCATTATAATCACAATGGCAATCAAAGCTAAATAAGAGATCCCTTCAGTGTTTTCGACTAAACAAGGTTCAATATAAATATAACCACTGTTTTGTTTGTCAGCGGCGATGATGAATGGAAGCAAGATAAGTTATGTCAGTGATGTTTAAAAACGTGGCAGGTGTTTTAAGATGTGGCTTATTTCACAATGTGTGGATGTGTTGTTTTTGTGCAGTGTGTGTATGTGCTATGCGTTTTGTTTTGTTTTTTGTTGCTGTCGTTGGGCTGATATGTTGATTTTGTGTAACGTGTTACATGTATATGCTGCTGGACACCTTAATTTCCTTCGGGATCAATAAAGTACGGTGGCCCTGAAGTGCAAAACACAACAGCAAATTCAAAAACACAACAGCAAATCAAATAACACAACAGCAAATCAAATAACACAATAGCAAATCAAATAACACAACAGCAAATTGAATAACACAACAGCAAATCGAATAACACATTAGCAAATTCAAAACGGAAAGTGTAGGTTCCCCTGGGGTGACATGAATCGTCGCTGATTGGACTGGTGGTCCTTTGAACCGGAAAGACATGGCTTACATGTTTTCAAAATATGAGCGCTGTTAGTGACAATGTACGCACTGCTAATAAAGAATATTCTGATGCAAGACATGGACATGACGTGCATCAAAATATTCTTTAATAGCAGCACGTACGATTTATGTCACCCGAGGGTACCTACCCTTTCCGTTTTGAATTTGCTGTTGTGTTATTCGATTTGTTGTTGTGTTATATGATTTGCTGTTGTGTTATATGATTTGCTGTTGTGTTATTTGATTTGCTGTTGTGTTATATGATTTGCTATTGTGTTTTTGAATTTTCTGTTGTGTTTTGCACTTCAGGGCCACCGTAAATAAAGTATCTCTATCTCTATCTATTTGTTATTTTCATTTATTTGGTATTAATTGACTTTTTATGTCTTGTTCTGATTGAATAAACCAATATTAGAGAGGAAGCTGTTGTTTGTTGTTGTTTCTGTGTTTTCACCACAGTGGACAATAAAGTTGTAGCCAGCCGCTTGTGTAGTAAAAATGCTGTAGGAACCACTGTACGAGAGGAAGTAGATTCCTACACGGACTCATTTCACTGAAAGCACACAGGTGTCATCATACGATGCTAGCCGTTTAGCTTCATTTACGTGACGTCTGTCAAAGTATTGAACGAGTAATTTCACTCCCGCCGCCGACGCTTACCTGAGCAGGTGTTCGCTTTCTCGGAGGACGCGTCCGGCTGCCCGTGAGCCGCCGCCGGAGCCGCGGCACCGTGTGCTAATCGTTAGCAAAGTGCTAACAACAGCAACCAACTTCACATGCGTCTGCAGCTGCTGTCATTTCAGCGGAGCAACAGGGAGCACTGACAGGTACATCCACACACGTTTCAGCGGCTCAGCGCCACATTTTATCTTCTTGTCGTGGGTTCAGTTGGCAGTAGTGCCTTGAGCATATGCCAAGTGTAACGACACGGCTGGTAGTAACGTTATCAGATGAGCTGTGTGGGCGAGTCGTCTGATTTTGACACGATGTGGAAAGAAATGCGGAGTTTCTGTTGATTTATGAGCAATAAAATCCAGAAGAACGACCACGCTTTAACAATATGATGGGATTTGAACCTGTACACGTGTCGTCAGTGGTTTAAAATGTGTGAATGAACACATGCTGTGTTGAAAACACACTTCTCTTGTCGTACACACACAATTAACACAAGTATGTAGCACTTTGTAATGCGGCCCAGAGCAATTTTGGTCGTTTTGATCAGCTACCAATAACAATACTTAAAAGTAGGATACTGCTACTTTAATGTAAATACAGCAGGAAGAAAGCAATTATTTTAAAACAAAGTAATCAAGCATTTAGAAGAAAGAAGAAAAATATATACTCTTATTATTGGGTATCTAGCACTGGGAAACAATATGCATATTTTGTTCTTATAGATAGACTTTATTGATCCACAGAGGGGAATTTTGTACAGCCACAGTTACACATATTACAACACAAACAGAAACTTTTCCTTCCTGAATGACATCAGATGTATTTCACATGTTCAGCAGCAATGACCTCGTCATCTAGGTTTTGAGAGATTTTCAAAATGCCCCGTACCTAGGGCTGGGTATCGGTACTCGATACTTTTCAGGTATCGACCGAAACAACCCAGGTACCAAGTAGTATCGAAACTGGGCCTGTCAAACAATACCTGCAATCGATTTGTTTTGTACCCAGATCAAGAAAAGGAAAAAAATTGTTTCTATGGTTTTGCTCGCAGCCAATCACCACAAGCGTTCTTCCATTCAATGCGCTGTGTGATTGGTCCAACAGTAGTTTGTATGGTGGTAAAGTGGGTTCAAGCCGTGCAGCGTTGGCTGGTTATCATTACGAGATGCCGGTGACATTTATGCAACCGATTTGCTTTCTTTTCACAGGATTAATACTAAATCAAGCTGAAAAAAAGTATCGAATGAAGTACTCAGTTAGTATCGGTATCGTTTTAAGGGTAGTGGCAAATTTTTTAACGATACCCAGCCCTACCCGTACCCTGTTTGCCTGTAGTAACTATAAAAATATCCTACACATAAATAACTTTAGAGGTTTGGCAGAATATCATTTATCCCAATCTTGAGTTTTGTTTCCCAGCACTGTTGGTACCTAGTAGGTATAGATAGGTATAGTGTTTACTAAAACTATGCCTAATTGTTAACCCTGTGTACATTTAAGTACCAGTATGAATTAGTAAGTATCTTATTGGTGTCTTATTCTTACAACTAAATTTCACTGTGAATCATTCTGGGCTGTATTATAGAGGGAACTGCTCATATGTGTATCTAGTATTTTGATAGTTGTCTATGTCAAGAAGAGAGAAGTAGAGAAAAAAAAAAACAATTCTCTCGGTGAACGATAAAAAGAGGACAAGACATTTTAGGTATGTTTAAATGTAAATGTACTTTATTTATACAGCCCTTTACAACAGTCCTTTCGGTGTACCAAAGTGCTTTACAGCAGATAATAAATAAAGAGAACAATAAGTAAAAACAAACAAATTAAAAACAATAAAGGAACAGTGAAAACAATAAAATACAACAAAATTGAATAAGATATAAGTGTCATTATACTACTGGGTGTTAAAAGACATCCTAAATAGGTGGGCTTTTCCGGATTCCAGAGCCTGGGGGCGGCAACAGAAAAGGCTCGGTCACCCCAGTGTTTATATTTTGAACCTGGGCACTTCAAGCAAAAGTTGACTATCATCAAAGTTCAGCAAGTGAATATCAAAATCAGTCAAACAGAATACTGTTTTGACTTCAGTGTCTTTGTTCAGCACAGGGGAGTAAAAGGCACAAATGGTTCAGCAACATATTCTTTAGTATGCAATAGTCATTTAGCTTTAGTGTTGGGTCACCAGCCATGAGTTATTCAGTGCATTACCAGCAGCTGTATCAAGTGGCTACCTTTGGTAAGATAGTAACCTCAAAGCTGCCTCATCGAAAGTCTCACAGTGCCACATCGCATCAAAAGTACAAACCCATACAGATTGTACAACCTCATGTCTCAATACAACAGCGACCCACTTACAAACTTTTATAGACATAAACATGAATTAATATGAGTTCTGGTAAATTTTCTTTCTTAGCTGTCCCCAGCAGACATCATGGAGCTCCAGGCGGTCCTGATGGCGGCTGGTGGGGGTTCTCGTATGACTGATCTGACATACAACACCCCAAAAGCAATGCTGCCTGTCGGCAACAAGCCCCTGATGTGGTACCCGCTGAACCTGCTGGAGAGGGTGGGCTTTGAAGGTGAGAGCTTGGTTTTTCATTGAAGTACTCCTACTGGAACAACAACTACATCTAATACCCCTGTTACTACTACTACATATGCCTCGATTACTGCTACCACCATCCTCTCCTTTTAGTTTTGTTGGGACGTCTTTAGTCACCCAGAGATACTGTTTATTATCATTATGATATTTTTATTTCACCCGTCCTGTGATTAACATGATAAAAAATAGCTGAAAGACTATTTTTTTTAAAAAAATGCAATGTTCTGTCAGCCAGGTCAGATACTGTAACAAATTCCTCGTTAGAACTTCACATTAATTGGATCTGATGGTAGCAGCTGCACCGAGCTGTTGGCCCTCTGTGTGTCAGTGGCAGAGGTGGAAAGTGTTACAGAAGTGCACTGGCATTCTTGGTTGGTTTCCACATAATATGTAAAGAAGCGGTGCCTCTAGTGTAACTTTATGTGGTCCACTTGGAAAAACTGGAATAAAACGTGTGCTAACTACATTTTGGCATTTATGTGGAAAGAGGGCCAAAGATCATCTCCTGTTAACTGTTTTTTTTTTTTTTTTTTTTTTTTTTTTTTTTTCAGTTTAAACCCAAGGACTGTACAGGTTTAAAAACCTAACTGAGATACTGAAAGACAAACTCTGTTGCATTTTATCATTTTGCTGTGATACAAAGAAGACGGAGAGGATTTTACAAAATAAAGTTCAGAATTTAATGTTTTAGGAAGGTCACATTAAAAACATAAGCAGTTGTTGGCCGGATCCCGATGTTATGCTGAAAGAAAGATCTGGACTTTGATGGGATTTGTGTGCTGAAACACACTCAAATAAAAAGGAAACCAAAAATCAGTTTAAATTTGAAGCAGTAACAAACATTTAAAATTGGAAACAGCAAATGTGGAAAAAAAAAATCTTTATTTTAGTAACAAAACCAAATGGTAAGTTTTTTTTGTTCCATTCATGGTCAGTGACCAGTGTAATACTGTTTGGTACCGTGAAAAAACTTTCTGACTGCCTCCAGCAACATGGGCCTGCTCCTTTCAGTGCATAAAAGGTATCGAGTTTACAAGTGTGCTGCTTTTTCTAGTTGTACTTTCACCAGCTTGTCATCACTTCAGCAGCCATTGTCAGGTGTGCATTTCCTGTCTAGATTTACAGTCCAGATTTTTGACTCTTGTGCTGCAGCTTGCACTCAGTCCAGAAACTCCGGGCTTATAAAGGGATTTGTTGCAGTACGCTGTTCTTGCCAGTAAACAGGGCTGTTTGTTATAAAAGCCTGTAGGTCCTCACTAGCCTAAATAAAACTAGCTACATAATCAACCTGTGTGGCCAGCACTTTACTGTGTGCAGCCAGCTAGCCAAAGCCCTGCAATTTGGTTTTACTAGGCTGACACAGCTAGAGTGAACAAATGCCCGGTAGAGAACATTTTATGCAGACAAGGCTAATTAAAGCAGACGGACTCTGCAATGTTCTAGATTCATAAAGTGGTTTAGTTATAACCAACTTTATAAAGTGGAACACTGGTCTTAGCCTGATTTAAGGTTTAGGATGTGTGAAAGTTAAATAGACATCTTATTTGGGCTTTTTTGGGCCATCTTTGGCGGTGTTCTGCTCAGAAACTGTTTTGTGTGAGCAAGAATACAAATTTGGGTTAACCAATAGCTCCTGATGGCCTCTCATTAGATCAGAGAGCAAGACCAACAATTCTTCTTTCAGTGAAAATACTTCTAGAGAAATGTTCCTGTTATCATAAAGATTTATCTTTGTATTAGGATCAAAATATAGTGCACATAAGATTTAAGACACGACTGAGTGTGCACATTTTTTTCCGCTGCTTTCAGTGTGTAAATAATAATTTTGGAAGAAATGATTCATGATTTATTTGCCGCAAATGGATCCTGTAAAAGAAAACACACACAGAGCACTGCGGCGATGACTTATCCTGACATTTTTGCAATATGTGATCTAACGTTTTACTTCTGTGTACTGTCCTGTCAGAGGTGATAGTGATCACCACCAGAGAGGTCCACAAGATGATGAGCTCGGACTCTAAAATCAAGTTGGACGTGAAGATGAAACTAGATGTGGTTTGCATCCAGGAAGATGGAGACATGGGAACTGCAGACGCTCTCAGACACATCCAGGAGAGGATTAAGGTGTGTGTATTTTAGTGTATGCAGACTCGTGGGTACTACAGCGATACTACGTTGTGCTTATTAGGCTAGGAGTGTAACCCCTTTGCCCCTTTGTGCATAATCTTACTTGGTATGTTGATTCTGGTTTATATTTTGTATTCAAATGGCAAATTTCTCCCCTTATTGTTCCATTTAAATACAGCAGTGGTTCTCAAACTCTTTCTGGCATGTGCCCCCTTTTTGAAGCTGGAAAAAATTCACACCCTAACCTCATAATATTTTTATTAATCATTAACAATAATTGGGGACACGGGTAACAAAAAAAGATCCAAGTTGAATTGTAGTGAAACAAAGGTCAGCACAATACCATCAGCAAATTCTTGTTTATTCTCCTTACATAAAACTTATTTTCACTTCATTTCTTTCCCCTAGTTATGCCGTTTTCAACCTACAAATCAAATGAGCCATATTAATTGATGAATGAATAACAGATGATCTGCTATTAGTCAGATAATTAACTAATGAATACATAAAATAACACAAAAGCAGAAAATTTAAATTCAAATTCAGTACATTTACATTCGTAGAGCTTGATTACTTTGAATAATTAGTGTTTTTGTTAGTGTATTTGCTGTAACCTTACTGCCTGAGTATTAATTTAAATGTGTTGTTTCACCTTTTTAACTTTTTGTGCACACTAATGTGTTTTAGACCACAAGGTAAATGATATAAGTGTATAAAGGGAAAATGGTGAAACTGCATTTGTGTTTATCAGTCAGTTGTTTTTCATATTGGGTAATTCACTTTGCACCATAATTCATGCTTTATTACTTGCAATGCTACTTTTAACAGAGCCAGTTCACTCTGACCTTTTATGCTGTGTGTGGTGAATCAAAGCCCTAACAGAAACCAGACTGAAACCAGACTGTTGTGAATTAATGAAAGAATGCTGGTTCCCCAAAACACTGATGTATTCCAGTATTGTTAATGAATTACTGTCGACTCATTATGACTTTAATGTGACCAAGATAACGTGGTTTAGTTGTTTATAATGAAAGCTGCAACAAATGAGTTCCGCTTTATTATGTAGTGGAAGGGGAGAGTCCGACAATACATTATATGGTCACCAATACCATTAGCCAGGGTCTGTATGCCAGAGTTTTGTAATGAAAGGGACTTTTTTCTCGTGTAACATCAGCCCCCTCGACAAAACTGTAGAGAGATTGAAGGTAGACTAGAAAAATGACAAAGATTGCGGGGGAGGTCCTGGTGGGTGTTGTGTGTACTGCTGGGTGACCACTGATCCGTGCCTTTCCCTCCCCTGAATGGTCAAGGCTGCTGTAGTGCCTCATTTCACCTTATTAAAATACACACAAACATGCACAGGGACACACATTTACACACGCTGACATGCTATCCATGACCCCCAACCCCAATTTCCAGACCCCCCCTGTATCCTGCCTGCTGATCCCTCCATCCCTCCCTTCATCCAGTTCTGTCTAAACAGATGAGGTCATGCTTAAGACTCAAACTCCCTGTGCTGCCAGTTTACCCGGTGCACCATTTATTCTCATCCTCTAGTCATGCACATCTGTGCAGCATTTGTGTTTGGGTATGTTGGGGTATATGTCGTCCCTCTGTATATGCCGTGGTTCTGACTGACCTCCTGTGACGTGCTTATATGAGGGTTTGTGGAATTTACAATCGTATTTTTAAACCAGTTGCTTCTTGGTGCTGATGTTGTTTGACTGTCAAAGATTGTATAGGCCTAACTTAGCGTTGTTGATCTTTAAAATTACAATTATTATTGAGATTATATCCTCTGATTCTGAATTAGTTTACAGAATAAAATAGTGTAATACGGCATGTATTTTTATTACCACAAAAATGGAAAAGACACACAAAATACACACAACTGTGATGCTATGGAGAAGGAAAAATTAATTCAACCTGCCCAATCTTCAATGAAGCCAAGCTTTCAGATGCTTTTTCTATTTAATAATGTCCTGGGGAATGAGCTTGACATGACTCATTCAATATGCAAGCTTTTAGGGGTACTTTCAGGCTCTAACTTAATGCTGTGCAATGTGCGCTGAAACAGTAAGGATTTACTATACTCTAGTATGAAACATAAGTGGCAGGTAAGCTAAATAATGATCGTCAACGTCTGGCGGAAACTTTGACAACAAAGCAGAGAATAGTGTGTGTGTGGGGGGGCGGTTAAAATTTAAATACAAAACTTGTCATATTAGACTAAGTTTCGTCACATCTTTATTGAATCAAGAATCCATTTTGGTTCAAAGATTGATTTTTGAACCGTGATCCCAAGAATAAAAAAATAAATCAAAATTTCCAAGGATTACCATTCCAACAATCCTAATTCTCTAAAATATGTTTCCAGATACCTTACCTATTTAGAGTGTACCACATCAAACGTACATTTGAAGATATAAATGTCTTGCCACTGCAGCTCATTACATTCTTCACAGCAAAATCAGTCAGTTTTGCTTTTGAAAAAAGATTTATCAGGGATTTGAAAAGCTGAATTTGTTGTGACAAGGGAGCTTAATGTTTTTTCCTCTGGCAATTGAATAGGTCTGTACAGATTCTTATTCTCTTTGCTTGAGAGATTTTTTTAATAGATTCATAGTATAACCACACAAAACACAAAACACACACACACACACACACACACACACACACACACACACACACACACACACACACTTAAAAAGGACTAGCTCCAGCATGCTCCCATTGAGAATCGTAGAGTTCCTAATCCTTTGAGCAGCCAGCTAGATTAGAGGCATTGAGTTACACACACTCACCCACTGGAGGGTGATGAGTGAAGAACTGTAACCATGGCCTGCCAAATCCCAGCACAGAAATCACTCAAACTGTCAAACTGATGCATGAGTACAGTATAGACACACACACACACACACACACACACACACACACACACTCACTCACTCATCTCTTTACACAAACACCCTCCCATGAGGGGATTTGGTGTAACCTATCAAACAAAATACTTACAGGAATCGGTGTACACTCTTGTGAGCAGAGTAGGTCATTCTTCTTGATTATTGAAAAGAGAGATTACAAGCAGCATATTTTATTTTGTTCACTCTTCAAACAGTAAAGTTACACAAAAGTGGAGGGATATGCCTGATTATTACTTAGGTCTTTCACAAGAAGCCAAACCAGTGAAAGGAGTACTTAACATGCACTTTTTGCTTTGTATGCTTTAAACCCACTTTGACGTTTTTATTATCATTCGGGCTTAATCACCTGGCAGAATGAGCGTATACAGGCTAAAAGAACTATATATACATTGGTGCCGTTGATTCAAAGGTTCACCTTTGGTCTATATATGTTAGTCAGCTCGTAAGGCTCAAGACAAAAGGTGAATAGAGAGAGAAGAGTGAGAGATGGAGCTGAGGCTTTTCATTTGTGAGGGACACAGCAAACATACTTAGATGAGACTTTGTTTCATTTTTTTTTTTTTTCTTTCCGGCTTTTAACCCCATCGGTCCTTTTTTTTCTCCTTCTTGTGACGCATAATATAAGGTTTAAGGTTAAAATACAGTTCATGTTAAAAGTGGCATGAAAAATGTTTGAAGGTCTTAGTTTGGTGCACAAGTTAATAAGATGTTCTGTATTCATTAAAAATTAAAAATTAAAAATTAATTGCCTGCCCATGTCTGACAGCCAAATCATTCATACGTTCTGATCTAGATAAATTTGAAGGTGGAAAGTCGTCCTTACATATGAAGGGGAGCATTGTTAAAATACAGTTAGCATAATTTCAAAGGATCAGATTGTGGCGTAAATTATTCGCTGTGGCGACCCCTGAAGGGAAAAGCTGAAAGGAGAAGGAGAAGAAGATTGTGGCGTAAATGTTACTCATCTGCTGTTTGGGCCATGGACATGAATATTAAAGCGATATGAGATTGTTTGGACTCATTGGACATCT